>NW_026068022.1:4282122-4286778 GCF_014885135.2 Alexandromys fortis | reverse complement strand
ATATGTATTTGCACCACATATATGCCTGGTGTCAGTGAAGACCAGATGACAACATTAGGTCCCCAATACTAGAACCTCAGACTGCTGTGAGAAACCATCTGAATACTGAGGATCAGACCCTGGTTCATTGCAAGTGAAAAAAGTGCTCTTAATAAATGAACCATCTCTGAAGCCCAATAATTTGGTTAGTTATTATATAAATCTAACAAAACATAAAATACTTTTGTGTTATAAAATGGAACGTATAAAAATGTAATGATATTTAATGGAATAAGAGTAGCAAATGTACAATAATTTTTAAATCCTGTGCTGTAGATGTAGTAAGCATTTAATAAAACTAGTCATTATTTACCTCTTCAAATTGTCTGCTCTTACATTTTGTTATATTTATAATAAGTATATTGCTATCTTCTTAAGATTTACACTATTTATTTTTATTTATGGATTTATTTGTGTGAAGGGATGATTCAGAAAGCAGGTATGTTTTACTATAAATATGTGTAAATAAAAGTTATTTATTCTTTGTAACAAATTCCTAACATTTCTAGGTAAATAATTCTGAAGGAATTATTATACACAGATCTATAAATTATGAAAACCTAGGTAAAACATCCATTGTAAGTCCAATTTTAAAATATATTTTTATATTTAATATTAATATATTAGATTATATTAATCTCTATGTATGATTAAATGAAATGAAGTGATCTAGTTTTAAACCCCGTCTTGTAATTTGTCAATCATGGTCTGGTTCTGTCAGGAGATAAACTACCCCATGGCTCTCCTGGAGGAAGGGAACCACACTGCAGTGACAGAGTTCATTTTATTGGGCTTGACAGATGACCCAGTCCTTAAAGTCATCCTCTTCACCATCATCCTGTGCATATACCTGGTAACCATGTCTGGGAACCTCAGCACCATTCTACTCATCAGAGTCTCTTCCCAGCTCCATCACCCCATGTACTTTTTTCTGAGTCACTTGGCTTCTACTGACATAGGCCTCTCATCTTCTGTCACACCCAATATGCTTGTCAACTTCCTGGTAAATCAAAGTACCATCTCATATCTTGGATGTTTTATACAGTTAGGCTCAGCTGCTTTTTGGGGGGCAGTTGAATGCTTTCTTCTGGCTGCCATGGCTTATGATCGCTTCGTAGCAATTTGCAACCCACTGTTTTATTCAACCAAAATGTCCAGACAAGTCTGTATTCAGTTGGTTACAGGATCTTACATAGGGGGTTTTTTTCAATGATACCTCTGTCACACTTTCGTTTCTTTCTTTTGTTTTCTGTGGACCAAACAGAGTCAATCACTTTTTCTGTGATTTTGCTCCTTTGGTGGAACTCTCCTGTTCTGATGTCAGTTTTTCTGCAGTTGCTACCTCATTTTTTGCTGGATCAGTAAGCATGGTCACAGTCCTTGTCATTGTTGTCTCCTACACCTATATCCTCATCACCATCATGAAGATGCGCTCCACTGAGGGCCGTCAGAAGGCCTTCTCCACCTGCACCTCCCACCTCACTGCAGTCATACTCTACTATGGGACTGTCACCTTCATCTATGTGATGCCCAAGTCCAGCTACTCCACAGACCAGAACAAGGTGTTGTCTGTGTTCTACATGGTGGTTATTCCCCTGTTGAACCCCCTCATTTACAGCCTCAGGAATAATGAGATTAAAGGTGCTCTGAAGAGACAGCTTCATAAGAAAATATTTTCTTAGTGCAATCTATTGTTTTATAAAACTTAATATAAGGATAATTATTCAAGACCAATGGGACCTTTAACTAGAATAGTTATAAGTTTTGTTATAACTTTGGTACTCATCTCTTTTTCTCCCAGTATATATAGATATTATATTTATTTAATATCTTTTTTATACTTTAAAATGTGTCTTTGAAAACATTATACAATGTATTTTATTGTGTCCAGTTTCTCTCACAAGGCTTCTTCTTATAAAGCCCTCTTCTAAATTCCAGATTATTCGTTTTTATTTTTCTACCTGTACAGACTTAGGTATTATGCTTCCTCTGAAACATGGAAAGCTACATCATTAAAAAACAGACTCACCACCTGGAAGATGTCAATTGCCAACACTTCAGCTACAGGTAGACTTCATGCTCTTGTCTCCTCTTCATGCTGGGACTTTGTATGATTTGACCTTGTCTATACTGACACAGGCAGCACAGATACATATCTACAACAGTTCTGTTGTGTCCTGCAAACATTGTTTATTTGTAGTTATCAACTAGCTCTGGCTTTTACAATCTTTCCAATCACTCTATTACAGTGATTCCTGACCTTGGTTAGAAAGGTGTATTATCCAGATATACTGTTGAGCCTTCCAAGGTCTCTAATTCTCTGCACACTCACAGTTGTGTGTTACTCATCATCTACTGCAAAGAAAAAGTTGTGGTGATGAGGGTTTGGATATGAACTAATGTAGATATTATAAGTCATTTAAAGTTAGTTTAATAATATATCCATTCAGGGGAATATGATAATGGGTTCTTCCTTATGGCCTATGTCCTGTCTAGCACAGGTTTTGGCCTTGAGAATCATGTTAGCTGTGATTTTTTTTCTTGCTACCTTACACATAGATCTAGTAAGGTAGCTATTTATTTATTCCCATGAAATTTGTGCCACTAGAGCACCAGTAGGTGTGTCTTTCCATAATGGTGGTAATTGTACTTCAATTGTTCACAAGACAATTTCTGTACAACACATTTAAAAATACAGTTATGTTAGGCTACTTCTATTTCAAAAATATTATTCATTCAATTCATGTATGAATAAACTCTAGAGTTTTAACATGATTCTCTCTTTACATTAGGCTGACTTATTTTTATTTCCAGAGGTTATAATCTTGAGCACACTTGCAATTTTGAATCTGGAAGCTTTTTGCCCAATCTTCACATCTACAAGCCCTTCTTAGTTTTCTGCTCAAATAACACTTGCTCATGGGACTAACCAGTCCTGCTACAACTAACTTTAATTTTCATATGATCTGCATTTATTCTTCTCTACCACATTCTAAGTTTAAACTATTAATATTCTCTAATCTGCTCTCCACTGAACTATGAATTTCATGAGAATTGATTTATTCAGAAATATATCTTTAATGTCTACTTGGTTTTATAATACAATAAATACTCAGCAAAAACAACCCGTTGAAATTAATGTCTCAATGTTTATCCTGTATTTACCTGTAAAGTAATTACAAAGCTGATACAATGTTCCTGAAACAATTTTGTCATGAAGAAAGACATGATTGGTTTTGATACCTCTCTCAGTCATCTTCCTAAACTATTCTCAAATATGTAATGAGTAATCCATAAATTTTCATTGGTATGGAAATTAAGGTTTCTTAATGATCATTAATTTATTATTTCTCAGCTATTAATGTCCAGTTAATGCCTAATGTAAAATTCAGAAAAACAGTTGAGCATGCTGACCTAAGAGATGTGGATTCAATGTTTATGGAGAGGCTAATCCTCCCCATAATGTTCAAGAGTTTGGGGTTTAAATGACTAAACTTTTAAGGAATCATGTAGTCAGATGCTTAAATTTTAACTAGATATTTTTAAATGTTTGTGATGTGATAAAGTCTAGAAAGAAATCGTTTGAAAAGGTTGGTATGAAATTCCCAACATAAAAGCTATGAAAATGAAGAATCATATGCTTATCAGGTAAAGACATTGCCACCATGCCCGACAGTCTGGTTTGATCCCTGGTATCATCATGGTGGAAAGCAAAAACCCATTTATATAGTCTGTGTTCTTAAGAACACACATACATACACTCACACACACATACACAAAATGAAAAGTAAAAACATAAAGAATCAGGCAAGACAAATAAAAACACTACATGACAAGAACTACAGAGTAGAATCAAGAGGAGATTGGAAGGGCTAAAAAGATGGGGCTTGGTGATTAAAAGCACACTCTACTCTTATAGAAGACCTGGGTTTTGTCACCAGAATTCACACTGTGGCCCACAACAATCTATATTTCCAAGACTGATAGATTTAGATTCAGCATACTCTTTTGCTTTCTGGAGGAAATATGAATGTACATGGTATGTATCCATACTGACAAAGCACTCATACACATAAAAAGTAAAAGAAAATTAATTCTTGGCAGAAGGTCCTAGATATTTGTACTGCAAAAACTAAGAGACCATGGATGCAAGCCCAGACTACTATGCCCAGCCAAGATTTCATTCACTATAAATGGAGAAAACAAAATTTTCCAGGATAAAAACAAATTTAAACAATACGTAGCCAAAAATCCAGCCTTACAGAAGGTAATAGACGGAAAATCACTAACCAAGGAGTCCAACAATGACCACAATAACTCAGACATCTAGAGACCCTTCACCAGCGCAACTCAAAGAAGGGATGCACACGAACTCTACTACTAAAAAGTGACCGGAGTTATCAACCCCTGGTCATTAATATCACTTAATGTCAATGGGCTCAACTCACCTATAAAAAGGCACAGGCTAAGAGATTGGATAAGAAAACAGGATCCAACATTCTGCTGTTTACAAGAAACACGCCTCAACCACAAAGACAGGCACCTACTCAGAGTAAAGGGCTGGGAAAAGGCTTATCAAGCAAATGGACCTAAGAAACAAGCAGGTGTGGCCATACT
>NW_026068022.1:4274372-4277586 GCF_014885135.2 Alexandromys fortis | reverse complement strand
ATGACCCTAGGGTTTCTGGAACCAATCACCTTCTCTGTTGTTATTACTGGAAAGGAAGGTAGAGCTGTAGGTAGAGCTTTGTGGAAATTGTCCTGGAGGGATTTACCCACAGATGTAGTTAAAATTTGCCTTTCTACCATTTGTTCTTCTTCATCAGAATTTAGAAATTCCTCAATCTTTTCAATTCTATTCACCATTGCCTTCTGCAATGTCTATATCTCCTGTCCAGAATTATGTTCCAAAGCCTTCATTGAGGATTCTAAAGTATGAACTTTGTCCATTAGAGATAAGTTCTCATCTTTAGACATAATTTTTATGGCATAAACCGTGCCTTCTTGTATTGACAATTTTTCCGCCAATCTGTCATAAGCTTTAAACAAAATTCGATTGTCACATTCAACAGTTTTGATTCTCTCAATTAATATTTCAGTCCCTCCAGAAAGTGACTGATGAAATTTATTATTTAAATCAGCTGTTCCTTCTTCCATAGTAATGAATTTCTCCGTAATATCAGCCACTAATGTTTCAGTTCCTACAGAAAGGGATTGGAGTTTACAATCCAACTCAGCTGTTCCCTCTTCCATAGTAATGAATTTCTCCTTAACATCCGCCTGAACGTTTTCTAAATTTTTTTCAGTCACCAGAGTCTTGTTAAACAAAGTTCTGTTCTCTTCCTGTAGAACTTCAAACTGATTCTTGAGAAGATCATTGTCATGCTTAATTGTTTGTAGATGTTCAACCACTGCCTTAAGAATCCTGGATTCATCTCTTAAAGACTCTATCAGAGTTTTGTTGTCAAACCACTTAATACCAAGGAAAACTACTAATCCCAGAAGGATCCATAGATGTGGGGTGCTAGACACCTCTTGCAAGATCTCCCACATGGCACACTCAAAAAGACTGTTAAAATCCTGAATAGTAATATTCTCAGACATTTTATTTATAAAAGGAAAAAAAAAATATTTACCTACAATGACTGTTTCCTGCCAGAGGTGGTGAAAGAGTTCACTTGAGTCCACATGGAGAGCCAGTCTGAAACAACTCAAAACCAAAATTTATTCAAAGAGACACCTTCCGCTGTGGCGGTTTGTGTTGTAAAACTGCAAATATTTAAGGTTCCCTGTTCAGCTCCAAACGCCAAGGCAGAGAGGGAGGGGCTAACTCCTCTGGCGCTGTGAGCGGGCGAGTGGAACAAAGCGCCGGCTGCGGCCAGCTTGGAACCTGCAGCGGTGGCCTCGGCCCTGCCCGGCCAGGTCTAGGGCAGGCGAGGGAGCGAGCCAGCGCAGGGGAGGTGCGCTGCGGCGACCGCAACCGCCCAGGACCTGCTGTGGGTGCAGTGGGCTATGGGGCAGGGGCAAATGTGCCCCAACGTTGGACACCAAAATGAAGTGGCAGCTTAGATTAATGCAGACAAATTGTGATAAGTATTTGCACAACTTTAATGGAAAACCAGACTCACGAAACCAAGGTTCCAGCAGAGTACAAGAAACAGGAAGCGACCCACGGCTTCTGCATGCCCAATTTATCAGAAAACATTCACCCGAGGCGAGCCCGCCCCCAATGGGCGGGCTTATCCCTACAAGAATGGTTAAAATCAAAAACACCAATGATAGTCTTTGCTGGAGAGGTTGTGGAGAAAGGGGTACCCTCATCCATTGCTGGTGTGAATGCAAATTTGTGCAACCACTTTGGAAATCAGTGTGGTGGTTTCTCAGGAAATTCGGGATCAACCTACCCCTGGACCCAGCAATACCACTCTTGGTAATATACCCAAGAGATGCCCTATCATACGACAAAAGCATTTGTTCAACTATGTTCATAGCAGCATTATTTGTAATACCCAGAACCTCGAAACAACCTAGATGTCCTTCAATGGTTTTGAAATAGGAGCGGCGGGGCTGTGTCCCCAGCACCCCAGCTGCCTGGCTAGCTTATGCCCTAAATAACAACACACAAACTGTATTCATTTAAACACTGCTTGGTCCATGAACTCTAGCCCTTACAGGCTAATTCTCACACCTGGACTAGCCCATTTCTAATGATGTGTGTAAGCACCCCAAGGTGCGCTTACCAGGAAGATTCTAGCCTCCGTCCATCCTGGGTCGGAGCTGCCTGGGAGAGCGGAGCCTGGCGTCTCTGCTCCAGAGAGCAGAGCTGTCAAGTCTGACCTCACTTCCTCTTCCTCCCAGAATTCTATTTTGTTTACTCCACCCACCTATGTTCTAACCAATAAAATGGGCCAAGCCAGTTTCTTTATTAGCCAATGACCTTCCTCCATCACAATGGAAGAATGGATGAAGAAAGTGTGGAATATATACACATTAGAGTACTACTCTGCCATAAAAAAACAATGACTTCTCGAATTTTGCATGCAAATGGATGGAAATAGAAAATACTATCCTGAGTGAGGTAACCCATACCCAAAAAGAGGATCATGGGATGTACTCACTCATAGTTGGTTTCTAGCCATAAATATAGGTCACTGAGTCTATAATTTGTGATCCTAAAGAAGCTAAATAAGAAGGTGAACCCAAAGAAAAAAATATAGTTATCCTCTTTGATATGGGCAGTAGACAAGATTGCTGGGCAAAAAATTGGGATCTTGGGGGTGGGGAGGGATGGTGGTAAGGGGAGATTGGGAGAGAAAAGTGAGAAGGGGAGGATAGGGGGAACTTTGGTAAATGGGATGATTGGGGATAAAACAAGGTTGGATAGAGGAGCAGGGAATCACATAACTCAATTAAGGGAACCTAACTTAGGGTTGGTAAGAGACATGAACCTAGAGTGGCTCCCAGGTGCCCAGGGCAATGTCCCCAGTTAGTTCCTTAGGCAGCTGAGGATAGGGAACCTGAAATGACCCTATCCTATAGCCATACTGATGAATATTTTGCCTATCACCATAGAACCTTCATCTAGCGATGGATGGAGACAGAGACAGAGACCTATACTGGAGCATCAGACTAAGCTCCCAAAGTCCCAATGAGGAGCAGAAGGAGGGAGAACACGAGCAAGGATGTCAGGACCACGAGAGGTGCACCCATCCACCGAGACAGTGGGGCTGATCTATTGGGAGCTAACCAAGGCCAGCTGGACTGTGACTGAAAAAGCATGGGATAAAACCGGACTCTCTGAACATGGCGGACAATGAGGGTTGATGAGAAGCCAAGGACAATGCATGGGGTTCTGTTCCTACTTCATGTTCTGGCTTTGTGGG
>NW_026068022.1:4271666-4274276 GCF_014885135.2 Alexandromys fortis | reverse complement strand
ACAAATGGTGCTGGCACAACTGGATGTCAACCTGTAGAAGAATGAAAATAGACACATATCTATCACCTTGCACAAAACTCAAGTCCAAATGGATAAAAGACCTCAATATCAGTCCAAACACACTGAACCTGATAGAAGAGAAAGTGGGAAGTACCCTACAACAGATGGGCACAGGCGATCGCTTCCTATGTATAACCCCAGCAGCACGGACATTAAGGGCAACATTGAATAAATGGGACCTATTAAAGCTGAGAAGCTTCTGTAAAGCAAAGGACACTGTCACTAAGACAAAAAGGCAACCTACTGACTGGGAGAAGATCTTCAGCAACCCCGCAACAGACAATGGTCTGATCTCCAAAATATATAAAGAATTCACAAAACTAGACTTTAAAATGCTAATTTGCCCAATTAAAAAAATGGGGCACTGAACTGAACAGAGAATTCTTAACAGAAGAAGTTCAAATGACCAAAAGATACTTAAGGTCATGCTCAACCTCCTTAGGGATCAGGGAAATGCAAATCAAAACAACTTTGAGATATCATCTTACACCTGTCAGAATGTGAAGTGGAGGCTTAGATTCATGCAGACAAATTGTGACAAGTATTTGCACAACTTTAATGGAAAACCAGACTCACGAAACCTAGGTTCTAGGGGAGTACAAGAAACAGGAAGCGACCCACGGCTTCTGCATGCTTAATTTGTCAGTAAACATTCGCCCAAGGCGAGCCCGCCCCCAATGGGTGGGCTTATCCCTACATCTCCCCCTTTTTGTCTAAATAAGACAGAACTAAACCAAATACAACTATAAACAATAATAACAAATAATAGATATAACAAAAAAATATTGAGAACAAAAGTTTTACCAGACATTCTATCTCAAGGAGTCTAAATAATGTAGAGAGTAATTACAATTATATAATCTTCAACTCCATCAAAGATCTGAGAAGGGAATAAATACTACTTAACAAATGAGAGATATCCAAAATGTGCCATAAATTACAGAGACAACTGACTACCTGGGCAATCACCCAAATTCTCGTTCGCAATGTTGAGTCAACCAACTTTGGCTAAGGCCTAACATAACTGACATACCATTATCAAATGCAAGGAACTTTCTTAGAATTACCCTACCCTGTCTTGGCAAGATAAGACAATCCTGTTTCATATCTTTGTCAGTCGATGAGGTATGGGCTTTTCTTAACCCAAAGGCCAGTTCTGCCAAGAAGACAAGCTCCCAGTGCTCAACGTTCTCTCGGGAGTAGAGTGGCGTTGCCAGGAGTAATTGTGTCTCGGCACAGAATTCTAGGTTAGATTAAAGGCCATTTTCTACAGCTCTTTAAAGAGGCTGAAGATTATACTAAATATAATCTCTATGTATCTAGAATACCTTATCAACCTAAAAATAAACATGACAAACATACAATTCTCAATAACTATCTAACTTGAAGACAAAAAGAATAAACAACTGTGCAATATATGAAGACAATGATCTTCACCTGTAAACAATGTCATTACATATCAAATGTAAACAATGTTATTACATAAATAGTATCAGAGGTTGAAATGTACATTGTGATATGGTAGATGTATCAATACAATATAAGCATACTCTTATACAAATATAGAGGTAGGAACACTCACATTCAATATTCAATATGTCAGTATGCAGGAAACAGTACGAATACAATTTTCTCAAAACAGTAACTCACAAATACCAATCATCCCATCAAACCAGTTTCCCTCTCCCCCTTTTTTTTTGAACATACCCCTAATTCCATAAAACATCTCCCCAACCAACCACTAAAAGATGTCCCTAACCCTGAGGGCAAACTCTGTTGGGAGAGGGCACTTCGTCCTCTAAGATTGCTTCAAGCTGACATGGGGGCGATGTTCTCCTTAGGGGCTCGTGTGAAAGCAAATGATGGTAAAATTTCCAAATTAACCTTTGACCTAAGAAAATTATAACTAGTCCCTGAGCGCTTTGAGAAGGTCCAGCCAGAGTGTTGTCAAAAATGTGCACCATTCGAAATTTTCTCGTGCAGTTGGTACCAAAAAACAGGTCTCAAATTAGCGCGTAAAAAAGAAAAAAAATATTCATGACGTCATAAAAACCAGGTTAAGTTGATGTTGTTGGGCCCCATCTTCATCCTGGAAACTTCAAAAATTACTGTAGGAAAATGTGTTGCTTGTTATGGGAAATTTAAACATTAACAACAAGGACATATACTGACATATAAAACAAAGACACAGATATGAGGAAAAGCAAAGAAAGTTTATCAAGTATATAATTATCCTTATTCTGTCCCATTTCTTGGCTCCTGATCTGAGACAGAAACTCTGAGACATCTCTTATAAACAGGCTTGGAATTGAAGAGGGACTGAGCCATAGTCCAACTCCAAAACCAGTTCTACATATTTATAAAGAAGTGTTCAATAAAACATATATATATATATAAATAAATAAACATATAAATATATATAAATCAATACTTACAGAATGTATAGAATGTTACTGTTGATCCTTAGTGGGTCGTAACTATTATCCATCCATCAGTAATTAAATATTCAGGGTCCCTTAAATTCTTTGAAGATCAGTATTTTCCTGTGGA
>NW_026068022.1:4254390-4264293 GCF_014885135.2 Alexandromys fortis | reverse complement strand
GAGAACACGAGCAAGGATGTCAGGACCACGAGAGGTGCACCCATCCACCGAGACAGTGGGGCTGATCTATTGGGAGCTAACCAAGGCCAGCTGGACTGTGACTGAAAAAGCATGGGATAAAACCGGACTCTCTGAACATGGCGGACAATGAGGGTTGATGAGAAGCCAAGGACAATGCATGGGGTTTTGTTCCTACTTCATGTTCTGGCTTTGTGGGAGCCTAGCCAGTTTGGGTGTTCACCTTCCTAGACCTGGATGGAGAGGAGAAGACCCTGGACTTTCCACAGGGCAGGAAACCCTGACTGCTCTTCGGACTGGAGAGGGAGGGGGTGAGGAGCGGGGGAAGAGGGAGAAGGGCGGGAGGAGGGGGAGGGAAAAGGGAGGCTGGGAGGAGGCAGGAATTTTTTTCTCAAAAAAAAAATAAAATAAAATGTATCTTTTTATTGGAAAAAAATTGAGAATCAAAAAAAAAAGTAAAAACATTAGTTCTTACTTAATAAAATTCACCTTATCTCTGGCAAAAAGGACTTATGACTCTTCCATTAACCTATGCCTCTGATGTCTATTATCGTATCAAGATCTATGCCAGCCTCTAGCTTCTCTCAGTTTCTACTCACAAGGTCCAGTACAATCTTAGATAGCATAACCAACCCTCTAACTTATACCTTTACAGCTCCTTTGTCCCTTTCTCCCCTTCCCTCTTTTTGATCTTTTATTCTTCCCCTACCCCTCTCCTGACCGTCTCATAGTCTAGTTCAGTCCAATTGTCTAGTTCAGTTTGAACCTTACCAGATGTCTTTGGTTCTGTTCTTCCATATCTCTACAATAAATCATTCTCCTCAACCATATAAGGAATGGTCAGGTCTGTGTATTCATTCAACAGTCAAGTAGGCTTTATACTAGAGACTCAAGGATGTTCAATATACAAAAATCAATAAGTGTAATTCACCATGAACACAAATTGAAGAAAAGTATTTTAATAATTAAAGTATTTTAATATGAACTAAACTGAATCAAATGACAACTTGTTTAAATATTCACCTAAGATAATTGTTATCATGTACCTCCCATAAGTACCAAGTGAAAGTGCACCAATACTCACATAATAGGAAAACAAGAGATCACTTGAGATTGACAGGTGACCCTTTGGAAATTAATTGTTTTGTGTGAAATGTACTGATAAATACTCACTGGGAAGCAAGTAATGATCCCTGGTAATTTAAATTCACACTGGAATCCATAATGTCACCAGGGACTCATCCTTAGTAATAACAGTGCAGACAGCTTTGTAGGTATAAAATCATAGTGACTTTGAACTTCTTACTTTGAAATGAATGCTTACTATAAGAGGTAAGATTTTGACTTTGTTGGTAAATAGAGATACTTTATCCTTTGAAAATTTACTACATATACAAACCATGGTGGAGAAACAAGACAGATGAGGTAAAGCGGTCATATAGCAGAAGGAAAATAATCATACATTTATTCAGAATGATTAGACATAAAATTAAGTTTTCTCATTTATTTTATTGAAAATATATTTATATCTCACACACTACATCTTGCCTAGTTCCCCCTTCCTGCATTCCTCTCAGCTACCCCCAAGTTTTCAATTCCTTCTTTAGCAATCCATTAGTAAGACCAGAAACCAACATAACTTCAAAGTTGTATACACATTCAGCCAAAGGCTAACAAGTTTTCTCACTTTGAAATGCTTTGTGAGGGATTGTCAATCTGTGCCATGCTGGATGAACCTTCGCAAACTTCTTCTTAGTTTAAATATTTATTGAAAGTGGCCTCTGTTAAAAATCATGTGAATTTATCCCATCACACTCCTATTACAAAACATTGGGAAACTGCGAAAGCATTTAGTGTTGTTTAATAAAAAATTAAGAATATCATGATATTATTCATATTTTACATGATGATGAAGTTGCTATTTCAAGGTACTTTAAAAAAATAATTATCTATTTAGAAATATTAAAAAATTTTAATGAACTTACCACAGGAAGTTGCATTTGCAATTTTAGTTTCTTCTCAGTTCTAATAAGAAAATTTACATTCTTTTTAAAAGTTGATTAAGACATGGTCTTACTTACAGAAATGATAGAATTCGTGACCAGTGTCACCAGCAAAGCATCTCTCTATGTATTAACCATTGGAAAGCAGATATGCCACTCTGGTGTCTGTGCTTAATTTGAATGTGCCATCAATTGCATGGCCATCCGTAATTATGTGTGGTTACTAAAAGGAAGGGTCTGGATTCAACATGACTAGTGTTCATATCTATTGCAACATTTAAAAGATTTGTTATTTTGCTTTTGTTTATGAATCTTGCCTGTGAATTCATATGTGCACCATAAACAAGCCTGGTGTCTGTGAAGACCAGAAGAGGGCGTTTGGTCCCCAGAACTAGAACCTCAGACTGCTGTCAGAAACCATGTGAGTACTGGGAATCAGATCCTGGTTCATTTCAAGTGTACCAAGTGCTAGTAATTAGAGAACCATCTCTGAAGCCAAGTAATTTGGATAATTATTATATAAATCTTACAAAACTTAAAGTATTTTCTGTTATAAAAAGGAACTGATAAAAATGTAATGTTATTTGATGAAATTAAGAATAAAAATATGCAATACTTTTAAAATCCTGTGCTGGTAATGTAGTAAGCATTTAATAAAAGGTAGCCATTATTTAACTCTTCAAATTATCTGATCTTATATTTTGCCATATTTATAATAAGTATATTGCTATCTTCTTAAGACTTACATTATTTTATATTTATTTATGGATCTATTTGTGTGAAGGGGTGTTTCAGATAACAGAAATGTTTTACTATAAATAAATACAAATAAAATTTATTTATTCTTTGTAGCAAATTTCTAACATTTCTACTTAAATTATTTGGAAGGAATTATTGTACACAGATGTGCAAATAAAGAAAACCCTAGGATACATCCATTCTAGGTTTAATTTAAAAATAAACTTATATATTAGTTGGTAATGCTCTCCATGTATGATTAAATGGAATGAAGTGACCTATTTATAAACCCCTTTAATGTAATGTGTCCATCACAGTCTGTTCTGTCAGGAGCTACACTACCTCATGGCTCTCCTGGAAGAAGGGAACCACACTGCAGTGACAGAGTTCATTCTATTGGGCCTGACAGATGACCCAGTCCTTAAAGTCATCCTCTTCACCATCATCCTGTGCATCTACCTGGTGACCGTGTCTGGGAACCTCAGCACCATCCTTCTCATCAGAGTCTCGTCCCAGCTCCATCACCCCATGTACTTTTTGCTCAGTCACTTGGCTTCTGTTGACATAGGCTACTCATCTTCTGTCACACCCAATATGCTTGCCAACTTCCTCGTAAATCAAAATACCATCTCATATCTTGGATGTTTTATACAGTTAGGCTCAGCTGCCTTTTTTGGCACAACTGAATGCTACCTTCTGGCTGCCATGGCTTATGATCGCTTTGTAGCAATTTGCAACCCTCTGCTTTATTCAACCAAAATGTCCACACAAGTCTGCATCCAGTTGGCTACAGGATCTTACATAGGGGGTTTTCTTAATGTTTCCTCCTTTGCTTTTTCCTTTCTTTCTTTTGTTTTCTGTGGACCAAACAGAGTCAATCACTTTTTCTGTGATTTTGCTCCTTTGGTGGAACTCTCCTGTTCTGATGCCAGTGTCTCTGCAGTTGTTACCTCATTTTCTGCTGGATCAGTAAGCATGATCACAGTGTTTGTCATAGCCATATCTTACACCTATATCCTCATTACCATCCTGAAGATGCGCTCCACTGAGGGCCGTCAGAAGGCCTTCTCCACCTGCACCTCCCACCTCACTGCAGTCACTCTGTTCTATGGAACCATCACTTTCATCTATGTGATGCCCAAGTCCAGTTACTCCACAGACCAGAACAAGGTGTTGTCTGTATTCTACATGGTGGTGATTCCCATGTTGAACCCCCTCATTTACAGCCTCAGGAATAATGAGATTAAAGGTGCTCTGAAGAGACAGCTTCCTAAGAAAACATTTTCTTAGTGCAATCTATTGTTTTATAAAACTTAATATAAGGATAATTATTCAAGACCAATGGGATCTTTACCTCAGCTTGGTTATTAGGTTTCTTGTTATAACTTTGGTCCTCATCTCTGTTTCTCCCATTATATATAAATATTATATTTATTTTATTTCTTTTTATAATTTAAAATGTGTCTTTGAAAACATTATACAATATATTTTATTGTGTCCAGTTTCTCTCACAAGCCTTCTCCTTACACTCCCTCTTCTATATACCTAGTTATTCTTTTCTATGAAATCTAAAATGTGCTACCTGTACATACTTTGGTATATATGCTTCCTCTGAAACATAGAAGGCTACACCATTAAAAACCTGACTCACCATCTGGAAGATAACAATTGCCAACACCTCAGCTACAGGTAGACTTCATGCTCATGTACCTTCTCCATGCTGGGACTTTGTATGATTCGACCTTGTCCATACTGACACAGGCAACATGGATACATATCTGCCACAGTTCTGTTGTGTCCTGAAAACATTGTTTATTTGTAGTTATCAACCAGCTCTGGCTCTTACAATCTTTCCAATCGCTCTATTACAGTGAATGCTGACCTTGGAGAGAAGGGTGTATGATACCGATACAATGTTTCATTCTCTGCACACTCACAGTTGTGTGTTAGTCACCACCTATTGCAAAAAGAAGTTGTGCTGATGAGGGTTTGGAGATCAACTAATCTGTGGATATCATGATAAGTCATTTAAATTTGTTTAGTATTATATCCTCTTAGAGGAATATGATAATGGGTTCTTCCCTATGTCCTATGTCCTGTATAGCACAGATTTTGGCCTTGAGAATCATGTTAGTTGTGAATTTTTTCATGCTAAGTTACTTAGACTCAGTAAGAAAGTTGATGTTTAGTCCAGTGAAATTTGTATCATATAGAAACAGTAGGCATGTCTTTCCAGAATGGTGGTAATTGTACTTGAAGTACTCACAAGACAAGTTGTCTGTACAACACATTTAAAAATACAGTTATATTAGGCAATTTCTCTTTTCAAGTTTTTAATTCTTTCCATTCATGTTAAAATAGACTCTAGAGTTTTTTAATTCATTTTTATTGAGCTCTACCATTTTCTCTGATCCCCTGCCTGCCTCTCTCCTCCCCACTTCAACCTTCCCCCAAAATTCCCACGTTCCCAGTTTACTCAGGAGATCATTTTTTTCCTACCCCCCATGTAAATTAGATCTATATAAGTCTCTCTACATTACCTTGACTTACTTTATATTTCTTGAAGATTTTTGCCCAATCTTCACCCCTACAAGCCCTTTTTAGTTTTCTGCTCAAATATCACTTTTTCCATGGGACCACCCTTTTTTGCCACAACTAACTTTACCTTTGATATGAGCTCTATTTGTTCTTCTCCATCACCTTATAAATTTAAACTGTTGATTCTTTTCCAGTCTACTCTCTACTGAAGTATGCATTTCATAAGATGTGTTTCCTTCAGAAACATATCTTTAATGCTTATTTGGTTCTACAGTACAGTAAATACTCAGCAAAAACATCCAGATGCAATCAATGTCTCAATGTCAATCCTGTGTCTTCTTTTAAAGCAATTACAAAGCTGATATAATGTTCCTGAAATAATTTTGTCATAAAGAATGACATGACTGTTTTGATGCCTTCTCATAGCAATCTTTCTAAACTATCCTCAAATATGTAATGAATAGTCCAGAAATTTTCATTGATATGGAAATTAATGTTTCCTAATGATCATTAATTTATTATTTCTCAGCTATTCATGCTCAATTAATACCTAATATAAAATTCATAAAACAGTTGAACATTCTGAGCTAAGAGATGTGGATTTAGTGTTTATGGGGAGGCTAATCTTTATGTTCAAGAATTTGGGGCTTACATGACTAAAGTTCTAAGGAATCGTGTAGTCAGATGCTTAAATTTTTACTAAATATTTTTAAATGTTTGTGAAGTGATAAAGTATAGGAAGAAACCATTTGGAAAGGTTAGTGTGAAGCTTCCAACAAAAGAGCTATGAAGATGAAGAAACATGTGCTTAGCAGGAAAAGTCATTGCCACCATCCTGATAATCTGGCTTTGATACCTTGTATCTACATGGTGGAAAGCAAAAACCAATTCACATATTCGGTGTTCTTAAGAACACACACACAAAAAATGACATATAAAAACATAAAGGATCAGGCAAGACAGACATAAGTACTACACAACAGTAGATAAAGAGTAGACTTAAGAGGAGATTGGATGGACTAGAAAGATGGCACATACTACTCTTATAGAGGACCTCGGTTCTGTTTCCAGAATTTACATTGGGGCACACAGCTATCTATAATTCCAAAAGTGATAGATTTAGATTCAGCACAGTCTTTTGCCTTCTGTAGGAAATATGAATGTACATGGTATATATCCATGCTGGCAAAGTACTCATATATAAAAAATTAAAAGAAAATTAATTTTTTTAAAGAGGAAAAGGAGATATTTGAGAGATCTTATCTATGTGAACTTAAGGAAACTCCCTTTGTTACCTGTGTCTTGAAACTTACAGTGTCTGTTCTTATGATAGCAATGGTCACAGTGTTAGTAACAGATTGTGCTGCTACGTATACTAGCCTCTGCTTTCCTACTCTAATTTTGGAACCTCAACAGGAGAATAGTGTGGATCTAAATTCATTCAACACAACTGGGCCATAAGAGTCATAACACTCTCTCCTTTTTGATTTGTTCCCACATAACATTCAGAAAGTTGTCTACTAATATTTTTCCATTGTAGTGTTCTTATTTTCTACTTATTTACATAACTAGTTTATGTGGTCTCTTCCTTCTGGAGATGTAGAGTTCATTTCCTAGTCAGTATCCTTAAATAATAGCTGTTAAAATTATCTAAAGATATCTAATCACGATTACATTGCTGCAACCTTTTAGTGTAGTAAGACTTTCTTTTCACCTACCAGTCTGCAAATAATGACACAGAGACTTATTATTAACTATAAAAACTCAGCCTTAGCTTATATTTGCTCCTAACTAGTTCTAATAACTTCAATTAACCCATATTTTTAAATCTACATTCTGGCACAAGTTTAATTAAGTCATCTCCAATCTACCCATCCTGATTCTTCTAAGTCTGGCTGGTTACTTGGCTTTCTTCTTCCCAGAGTTCACTCTCTGCCCCCAAATCCCACCTATCCCTCCAAATTAGCTATTGGTCATTAAGCTTTTTTTACACTAATCACAATAATACATCTCCACTTAGTATACAAATATCCTACAACATGTATTCCTTTTTGTCTGAATTAAAAAAGGGAAGGCTTTAATTATAAAGCAGTAAAATTATATACAATAAGAACAATTACCAAGTAAGAATTACATTCACAATGTTAAGTCCATTTGTATTTTGCAAATTTGGGGAAATTGCTTTACGCTCTATCTTATGTTGATGAGTTCAAAGTTTTGTACCTAAACCATTTTCTATCATAACTTGTAAAACTATCTTTAAAATATCTGTTTAGTACTTAAAACATTTTCTTAGATTAACAACTTAAGATTTTATTTCTCTCAACTTGATACATATTATACTGCTTTTGTAAGTTTCTCTTTTTAATTTGTCAACAAGGAAAACTGTAAATATAACTACCTAGTCTTCAACCCCTTCAGAGACCCAAGAAGAATATATTACCTGAGTAAACAACCTCTAAAACTACAGAAATGAGAGAGACATCTGGTTTCCTGGACAGTCACTCAAGTTTTCTCTATGATGTTGGGGCATCCCTCTTCAATCTACAGGCATAGAATATCTGACAGACATTTTGTGCAGGAGGAATATAGAAGGACTGTAGTACCTTGCCTTGACAATGTAGGGCAGTCACTTTCTTTTGTGCCCTGCTTGTTCAATTTAGACTGCATACTGTTTATAGCCAAGTTTCGTGCACAAATACCTAGTTTTGATACACTGAAAGAAAACTCCATATGGAGATTCTTTGATAGCCATTATCCCTTTTGAAGTAAATTTGTGCTACCAGGAGTACATGTGTCTATCTGTTGTGAAAAGCCTTATAGTATTAAAACACCTTAAATGCCATATTCTCTATATTTCTGAAGTGTTTGAAGATCATCTATCTAAAATATATCTTTTTGACTTTGAAAACATACCTAACATGATCATAAATTTGATTGTTAGATGGTTAAATACTAAACTATATTTCTTACTTATCCTAAATACTTTGTAATAATAGCTTTCAAGGACTACAAATTTACCTTACATTGTTAAATAACTGCATAGGAACTATACCTTAAACATAAATACAAACATACATACACTATAACACAAATAATCTTACATTTGTACCAATATTCAAAATACATATCACTGTAAAATATTTGAGATTAATAGCTGATTTTTATTTTAAAAGTAGATTACATAATCTCCCTTCTATCCTTTCAGTTCTATATCCCCTTTTCTTCAGAAAGAAAGCCTTGAATCCAACCTATTTTGTTAAGTTCTTTTTTTACCATCACCAATAACAACTTTCAACTATGCCCCTGATCAAAGACAAACATCAATTTAATGGCCAGAACCACCCAGTCCACCTTTGGTGATGTGGACATCATGTTATCCAGACTGTTTCCTACTATCTGGGGCAAACACCATCTTTAGGGGTCATGAGTAACTTCAGATTAAGATCAATACTAGGGAAAGCTAGATGTATTTTTTTAATCATAGTGTTATTGGAAAGTGTAGAACTTATCTAAAGTCTTGACTGAAGAATTCTGAGGCTAAACCATCTCAGCTGACAGTTTTAAAGTTCTGTTAACAGAATTTTGAAGAAGCTACAACAGAAACATTCTAAGAGACTGGATTACCAGGGATATTTTTCCTCATTTGTGTCTTTTCTTCATGTTCTGAAAACACAAAGCCTTTAAAGGTAACATATATGCATTAATATATGTATGCATATTTGCACACTCTACATATATGTGCAGTGTATACAAGTCAGCTAAAAATGATTTTCTTTTTTATATTTTATCAGGTAAAAGGCATCTGTCAACTTGATAAGGCCATTTGAACTATAAAACTAAAACTTTGTCCATACCATATGGAAGGATGACACGTATTAATAAGTCATGAAGATTCTGTAGCCAACAAAAACTATCACTTCTCACTCAGTGTTAGAGCTATTCCCATGCAAAGGGATCAGCATACACATCACATGTCCTGTATTTTCTCCTGGCTTCCTCCCTCATGCCTGTTACCAAGATCCTCAGGAGATCTCCCCCAGTCAAATATGGTCTTAATTAATTTTGAAGTAATTCATATTTTTTATTTCCTGTGGAAACAAAAGTACAACTTCTTTTGCAATGTAACACATTTCCAAACTTGCATTCTGAAGCAAAGACATCTCTACTATATAGGCCAGTTTAATTTCAAATTCCCTTTTAATAATCAGATGCCTCTCCACATATGTTCGCTGTTTATTAGTATTTAAAAAATTCAAAGTTAACAAAGTACCATAAGATATACAGATTCCGACTTCCTGGTCATCCTCTGGGGCTACTCTGCCCTATACCTCCTCTCTCTTCCTATCCCACCCAGCTTGCATCCACAACCCTCTCCGCCCCCTCCGTCTGACCCCCTTCCCTCTTTGACAACATAACATCTCCCAGCCCAGCCTGTTCGGGCTCTAGGACCAAATCCGAATCGGCAGGGCAAATGGGAGGGTGCTAGCTCCTTTGTCCCCGCTAGCCTGCCTGCAGCGAGCTAGGTAGGTCCTTTGATTACAAGTCACCCAAGCAGCAAGGAGATCCGAACCGCGCACCAGGAGAGACATCAGGCTTGCATCCA
>NW_026068022.1:4244004-4248562 GCF_014885135.2 Alexandromys fortis | reverse complement strand
GGGGGGAGGGGGAGAAGATTGGGGGGAGGGGGAGAAGATTGGGGGGAGGGGGAGGGAAATGGGAGGCTGGGAGGAGGCGGAAACTTTTTTTTCTTATTCTCAATAAAAAAAAAAGAAAGAAAAAAAAATAGAAAGCAAAAAAAAAAAAAAAGATATACAGATTCCCTTATGTGGCTTGTTTTTATATTACTTTACTGTCTCTTAAGACTTTATTATTTTTAAGACTGTCCATACCCATTTTCTGTTTTTTCTTCAGCGCCTAGGCACCTTTTTAAGCATGTTGTACTTTTTAGAGATTTTATGTGTATGAGCATGGCTTTTTGTACATCTGTAGCCATGTCCTTATAGCTTTCTGTGGGAGACAAATTTTAAACTGCTAGGCTACCACCACAGAGTGGCACTGGTGGATCACTCTGTCCCCTTGGTTCCCTGACAGCCTAGCCTCAAGCTGCTGGGTAGCCCGGGCCTGGAACTACATTTACTTGCCCCATTTACCTGCTCCAGCCCTTGGAATTTATTGTGTCTGACTGCAGCAAGAGTTTGTCTCTAGAGTTACTCAAGTACAGCAGGGGCTCTTTTTGCTTTTTAAGATAGGGTTTCTCTATGTAACAGCTCTGGCTGACCTAGAATTTGCTTTGTAGATAAAGCGGGCCTCAAACTCATTGAGACCCACTGCCTCTGCCTCCCAGGTGCTAGGATTATAGGAATGTGTGATCACTGCCCAGCAGGGTCTCTTAAAAGATCTGTCCTTCTTTATGCCTAGCCTACCTGAGAGATCAGGTACTCAGGATCTATGTGGAGAAATTGGATGTCATATTTAGTAGGACTTCCTTTTTTCCATCAGATGCAAAAAATGACATGCAGACTTATTAATTATGAAAACTTGACCTTAGTTTAGACTTGTTACTAACTAGTTCTTACAACTTAAATTAAGCCATATTTTTAAATCTACATTCTGGCATATAGTTTATTACCTCATCTTCAGACTGCCCATCCTGCTTCCTCTGCACCTGGCTGTTGACTCCACCCTTCTCCTTCCCAGAGTTCTCTCGCTGCCTGGAAGTCACTTCTATACCTCCTGCATAGCTACTGGCCATTCAGCTTTTTATTACACCAATCACAACAATACATCATCACATGGTATACAAGTATCCCAAAGCATATCAGTAGTTCTGGGATGGATAAATATGCCTTTGTATGGAATTTGTGGTTTCTTAACCTATTTCTAGTGGTCTCTGCCTGTCACAACTTTCCCTCTTCTATCAAATTCTCTTTCTGTATCCTTTTCATTAATGAGTAGATAGCCCAGAATGACTCTCATTTTGACAATCTCTTGCATTCACATAACACAATGAGAAAATATCAACCCTTTTACTTACTATTACCCCATTCTTAATGCTTCATGATTGCCACTCCCCACATACCCTGCTCTTTCCAATTTGCTATTTCTAATGTGTTTCTTTATATCTCCAGTGCTCTAATCTGATTTTTAGTTTGTGTGCTCTATTTTCTGAAAAGTTTTATCCTACAATACTATTTGGGAAAATGTTGCCACCCTAGACCTACCGCTTTCTGTCACACTTATTACATTTAAATTTAAACAGCAAACTCCCTCTAGAAAAGGAAACACATGTGTTTATGCCATGTTGTAATAATTTGGAGTTAGATGAAGATTTGGGTATTTTGATATCTGAAAATTACTGCTGCTTAATAAATGCTCAGGAAACAGTCAATCTGAATTGAACTGTCTCATAACACCTTGAAAATCTTGTGTCTCCGTAATGTGCAAAGAGTTTGCCTGGAGCATGGAAACCTTTCTTTCCAATGTGAGAAAGACTTCTATATGATTATAGCTCTACTGTCCATGGCCAAGAAGAGAGATTTCATGCCCATAGTTAAAGGGGAAAAGCAGTAGCCATGCAAGAAAACAGCAGATGATGACTGAGGTTCAGGGTGTCAGCCCACGAGGAGGCATCACCCGATGGATACTTCTCCACTGGGCGGGTCCCCTGAGACCACAGACCCTGGAATGTCTCTTGCTTCTGCTGTGCCCTTTTATATGTTTGCTGTTTCTATCTTCACCAAAGCTGTTTTGACTTCCATTTGACAATTACATTTTTTACTTTCATTTTAAAGTTAAGGCATCCTAAAGTAGGCTGGCTTATCTCAGCGGTGCCTCTTTCAAATAGCTTGTCACTTGGCAGTTACCGTTTGCTTATTAGCAATCAAAAAATCAAAATTAACACAATAACATATAGAATCCAGACTCTCTGTGTATTGTCCATTTTTACATGGCTTTTCTATTTTATATTAGTTTTACTGTCTTTAAAGACTTTACTATATTTTTAAACTTTTTCTTTCCATGATTGTTTATGTCCTTTCACTTTTATTCTTAAGGCTACACACATTTTGAAGCACACTGGAAACTGTTTAGAGGTTTTGTTTTTCAATATTGACCTCCTTTACTGTTCATCTCTAGTCTTTTTTGACTGCAGGAATTATTAACCTGCTAAGTGGCTGGCTAGGACCTTTGGTTTGGCTTTGGCAGCTGCCTCCACCCACTTTTCAGGTCCTTGAAACCCCAAAATAAAACTAAGTTGGAGGAAGGTAACCAGGTAACAATGTTCCTAGGTTTAGAAAGGCAGTGACTGCCCACTGCCATAAGTGTTATTTTTTTCTTAGCTTGCTATTTTTGTTTAGCAATGCCAGTTGGACAGCAGCTTCTCTTAAAGGATCCATATTCTGTTTCCTTTTTCTTTTTTTTAGCTTTCTCAGGCCCTAAGTGAACATTGAAGCATCATTTGGTATGCTAAAATGTAGCTGGTTTTGTTTAACACTTTAGGCACCTGCCACCCAGTTCCCAGATAAAAACGAAGTTTTATTCTCACTTGGGAGTGCTATGCCTTAGTTTCACTTGTTTTTAGCTGGATTTTCTAGCTTAAATTATCCCGTTTCTCTTTAACCATGCTTTCACTCTGGCCTTTTCACTTTTATTTATTCTATATATTTTTTTTCTTTTCTTCTCAGCCTGTGGCTGGCAGGGTGACTGGGTGGATGGCCCCTGGCATCCTCATCTCCTCCTTTTCTCACTCCTCCCTCTTCTCCAGATTTCTCCTCCTATTTATCCTCTCTGCCCACAAGCCCCATCTTTCCTCTCTCTTCCCTGGATATTGGCTCATCATTCCTGTATTGAACCAACCAGGTATTTTAGATAAGCAAATAACACAGCCTTACAGAGTTAAACAAATGCAACAAAAATGAATGCAACACATTTTTGCATTATTAAAAAATATTCCACAGCATAAATGAATGCAGTATATCTTAGAGTAGTATTCCACAAAAACAAATGAGAGGAATGTGTCAAGTAAGGTAGTACCTAAGTGTGTTAGTTGTATTAGTACAATATTGAAATCACGTGCATTGAGGCTTCACTTGCAACAATGAGAGTGCTGTTAACTTTAATCAGCCCTGTGGTGCACACACTAGAACAATAATCAAATATTAATTATATCTTCAATATTAAATTATAGCTTACAAAATAAGTATTTTGTAAGTATCCTCAGAATGTTACAAATTGGGGAAATAGACCTATAATACAGATATAATACATATGTGTAAGTGTGTGTGTATAAATATACATTATACATACCTATATAATGTTTATTATAAGGGGGTATCAGTGAGACATAAAAGAGTAGATTAAAGGTTATCAGGTTAGAACCATAAAAATGTGAGTACATTTTCTAAAATCCACATAAACTTATGAGAGAAGTCCCCTACCAGTCTGCAAGGAGTTGAAAGACCTGCCTCCAAACTATGCCTCCAACAGCCCAACCTCACACACCTGAACATCTTCCATGTGGCCAGCTCTTCCCCCAAATCCCAGCCGACTACATAGGCACAGACACAAACAACACCAGTTGGAAAAACATGTGATTGAATGTATTCTCATCTGTAATTCCCCCAAAGTACAGACCCTAACAAATAACCCAGGGCACATCTATGTTCCTCCCCATCCCATACCAGCACCAATAAGGCATCTGTGCCCTTTCCACACCTCTGGTGGAAACCCCATGCTCTTGTGCAGTTTCCAAGAGACTGGAAGCAGAGGAGACACCTGCCTCCTCTCCTACCATGCACTGGATTCTGTGCATATAAGACTCACACTGCACCCATCTCCACATACCTGAACATCCTCACCATGACCAACCCTCCCCCTGAAACCCTAGCAAACTACAAGGCACAGGCACAAATCACACAACTGAGAAAAACAACAGACTACATAGAAATACATATAAACAATATATACAATAGTTGGAAGAACAAGAACAGGCATAAGCAACACAATTTGGAAGTGAAGATAAGTAAACACCAGTGTAGAGATATATACAGCAACCAAAAGAGCAAAATGGTACCATAAGAATCCATTGATCCCACAACAGCAGGAACTGAACACTCCACTGCAGTTTTATTTTTTTAAATATAATTTTTTATTGAAAAAAAAATTTCTGCCTCCTCCCCGCCTGCCATTTCCCTCCCCGTCTCCCTTTTCCCCTCC
>NW_026068022.1:4205522-4242050 GCF_014885135.2 Alexandromys fortis | reverse complement strand
AAGCTTCACCTTTCACAATAGCCACAAACAGCATAAAATATCTCGGGGTAACTCTAACCAAGGAAGTGAAAGATCTATTTGACAAGAACTTTAAAGCATTGAAGAAAGAAATTGATGAGGATACCAGAAAATGGAAGGACCTCCCTTGCTCTTGGATTGGGAGGATCAACATAGTAAAAATGGCAATTCTACCAAAGGCAATTTATAGATTCAATGCATTTCCCATCAAGGTCCCATCAAAATTCTTCACAGATCTTGAGAGGACAATAATCAATTTTATATGGAAAAATAAAAAACCCAGGATATCCACTGCAGTTTTGAAACAAGAAAATGAACTTACAAATCACTTTAAGAAGATGATAGAGGCTCTTGAAGTAGAAATCAAAAATTCCCATAAAATAGTCAAGGAAAAGGCAAAAAGAAATTGAAGGAAATCAACAAATCCCTTAAAGTAAACCATGATAATGCAATCAAATAGGTGAAGGGAACAGAAATAGAGACACTAAAGAAAACACAAACTGAAGGAATGCTGGAAATTGAAAATCTGGGGAAGCAAACAGGATGCAAGCATCACCAACAGAATAGAAGAGATGGAGGAGGAAAACTGAGGCATTGAAGAAACTGCGGATGAAATAGATTCACCAGTCAAATAAAATATTAAACACAATAAATTCCTCACATAAAATATCCAGAAAATAAGGTAAACCATGAAAAGATCAAACCTAAGAATTATAGAGATAGAAGAAGAATCCCAGCTCAGAGGCACAGAAACATGTTCAAAAAATTCATAGAACAAACTTTGCCAACATAATCAAGGGGATGCCTATAACTGTCCAAGAAGCTTACAGAACACCAAATAAGCTAGATAAAAAAGTTTTCTAGACATATAATAATCAAAACACCAAACATACAGTGTAAAGAAAGAATTTTAAGAACTGCAAAAGGGCTTGGGAAGAAATCAGAGAAACAAAACCCTTCATAATAGCTACAAATAGCATAAAATATCTCAGAGTAACTCTAACCAAACAAGTGGAAGACTTATATGACAAGAACTTTAAATCTCTGAAGAAAGAAATTGAAGAAGACGCAAGCAATTGGAAAGATCTCTCATGTTTTTCGGTAGGCAGAATTAACATAGTAAAAATGGCAATCTTACCAAAAGCAAACTACAGATTCAATGCAATACCCATAAAAATCCCAGTAAAATTTCTCACAGACCTCAAAAGAACTGTACTCAATTTCATATGGAAATGCAAAAAAAAAAAAACCCAGAATAGCCAAAACAATCCTTTACAATAAAAGAACTTCTGGAGGCATCAAAATCCCTGACTTCAAACTCTATTACAGAGCTACAGTAGTGAAAACAGCCTGGTATTGGTATAAGAACAGGAGAAACAATGAAACCAAATAGAAGACCTGGATATTAATCCACACATCTTCAAACATCTGATTTTTGACAAAGAAGCAAAAAGTATCAAATGGAGAAAAGAAAGCATATTTAACAAATGGTGCTGACGTAACTGGATGTCACCATGTAGAAGAATGAAAATAGACCCATATCTATCACCATGAACAGAACTCAAGTCCAAATGCATCAAAGACCTCAACATAAAGCCAGCCACACTGAACCTTATAAAAGAGAAAGTGGGAAGAACACTTGAAAGCATTGGCATAGGAGACCACTTCTTAAATATAACCCTAGCAGCCCAGACACTGAGAGAAACAATTAATAAATGGGACCTCCTGAACCTGAAAAGCTTCTATAAAGCAAAAAACATGGTCAACAAGACAAAATAACAGCCTACATAATGAGAAAAGATCTTCACTAACCCCACATCAGACAGATGTCTGATCTCTAAAATATACAAAAAACTCAAAAAATGGTCACCAAAAAAATACATAATCCAATAAAACATGGATTACAGACCTAAAGAGGGAACTTTCAACAGAGGAATCTAAAATGGCTGAAAGACACTTAAGAAAATGTTCAACATCCTTAGTCACCAGAGAAATGCAAATCAAAATAACTCTGAGATTCCATCTTACACCTGTAAGAATTGCCAAGATCAAAAACACTGATGACAACTTATGCTGGAGAGGTTGTGGGGAAAAGGGAACATACCTCCATTGCTGGTGGGAATGCAAGTTGGTACAACCCCTTTGGATGTCAGTGTGGCAATTTTTCAGAAGATTAGGAAACAACCTTCTTCAAAACCCAGTAATATCACTTTGGGGTATATATCCAAAGGATGCTTAGTCGTGCCACAAGGACATGTGATCAACTATGTTCATAGCAACATTGCTTGTCATAGTCAGAACCTGGAAACAACCTAAATGCCCCTTGACCAAAGAATGGTTCATTTACACAATGGAGTACTATACAGCAGAAAAAATAACAACATCTTGAATTTTGCAGAAAAAAAATGGATAGAGCTAGAAAACATTATTTAGAGTGAGGTAACCCAGACACAGAAAGACAATTATCATGTGTACTCACTCATAGGTGGTTTTTAAACATAAAACAATGAAAACCAGCCTACAAACCACAATCCTAGAGAACTTTGACAACAATAAGGACACTAAGAGAGACTTAAATAGATCTAATCTACATGGGATGGAGAAAAAGGCAAGATCTCCTGAGTAAATTGGGAACATGGGAACCTTGAGGGAGGATTGAAGGCGGAGGAGAGAAGCAGGGACGGGAGCAGAGCAAATGTAGAGCTCAATAAAATTCAATAAAAAAGAAAAGGGACAAATAACATATAAAGGCAAACATATCAGAATTACACCTAACTTCTCAATGAAGATTCTAACAGCCAGAAAGTACTGGATAGACACTAAGGGACTATGGATGCCAACCTAAACTACTGCACACAACAAAGCTTTCAATCAACATAGACAGAGAAAACAGATATTTTATGACAAAATAAGATTTAAACTATACCTATCTATAAATGCAACACTACAGAAAGAACTAGAATGAAAATTCCAACTCAAAAAACTCAGTCACATCCACAAAAGCACAGGAAATAGATCATCTCACAACAAAACCCAAAGAAGGGAAACATTCACACTACCATCACTACCACAAAAACTAAAAAATAACATGAATTAACATTCACTGGTCACTGACATCTCTTAATATCAATGGACTCAAAATTCACCAATAAAAAGACACAGGCTAACATGATGGATATGCAAATAGAATCTATCAATCTGCTGCATATAGAAAATACATCTCAACTACAAACTAATGAAAACTGAACAAATTTTAACTGAACCATCACTGGATGAAGAAGGAAATAAGAAAGATATTAAAAACTTCCTTGAATTCAATGAAAATGAATTCAAAACATACCCAAACTTATGGTACATAATGAAAGCAGTGCCAAGAGAAAAGTTCATACCATGAAGCACCTACATAAAGAATTTGGAAAATTTTCAAACAAGCGATTTAATAGAATACCTGAAAGCTCTAAAACAAAAAGAAACGAACTCACACAGGGAGAGTGGGTGGCAGGAAATAATCAAACTCAGGGTTGAAATTAATAAAATTTAAATAGAAAAATATAAAGAATCAATAAAACAAAAAGTTGGCTCCTAAGATAATAAGATATACAAACACTTATCAAAAAAGTTGATACGAGTTAACATCACTCAACCCCACCACAGCTACCTTTCATATGACCTTCATTAGTTCTTCTCTGCCACATTCTAAGTTTAAAGTGATGATTCTTCTCTAGTCTATTCTCCACTGAAGTATGAATTTAGGGACAGTTAAGTGTTTCATTCAAAAACATATCTTTAATGTTTGCTTGATTTTATAATAATACTCAACAAAAACATCTGGATGGAAATAATTTCTCAATGGTTATCCTGTATCTGCCTGTAAAATAATTCAAAAGCTGATTCAATGTTCCTGAAATATTTTGTCATGAAGAAAGACAGTATTAATTTTGAATGATTTCTCCCAATCTCCCAGCTTCCTATATGATCCTCAAATATGTAAGTAATATGCCTGAAATCTTCAATGATATGTAAATTAATGTTTCTTCCTGGTCATTATTTATTTCTCCTAAGATATCCCTGTCTAGTTAAAAACTAATGCAAAATTCAGAAAACAGTTGAACATTCTGATCTAAGTGATGTGAATTCAGTGTTTATGTGGAGGCTAATCTTTATGTTCAAGAATTTGGGGTTTACATGACTAAAATTATAAGGAATCATATAGTCAGATGCTTAAATTTTTACCAGACATTTTCAGATGTTTTGGAGTAATAAAGACTAGGAAGTAAATGTCAGGAAGGTAGTTATAAAGCTCTCAACATGAGAGTTGTTAAGATGAAGGAGACGCTTAACATGTAAAGTCAAGGACACCATGCCTAATAATCTGGCTTTGATCCCAGGAATCTACATGAGTGGAAAGAAAAAAATTAATTCACATAATTTGTACTCTTAAGCACATACACACACATGCATGCATATACACACACATAAATACAATGAAAATAATAAAAAGGTAGGCTAGAAAAACAAAAATACTATAAAACAAGGATGACACAGAGTAGAATTAAGAGAATATTGGATGTATAGATATGGTTTAGTGATTAAGAACATATGCTATTCTTGCAGAGGACCTGGAGTCTGTTCATAGATTTCCCATTGTGGTACACAAACATTTATAATTCCAAGACTGGTAGACTTAGATTCAGCATACTTTTTTTCCTTCTGTAGGAAACAGCATTATATATATATATATATATATAATATATATATCCATGCAGGCAAAGCACTCATACACATAAAAAGTAAAAGAAATTTTAAAAAAAGGAAAAAGAAGATATTGGAGAGATCTTATCTATGTGAACTTAAGGAAACTCCCACTTTTACCAGGGTCTTGAAACTTACAATGACTTTTCCTATGATAGCAAAAGCCACAGTGTTAGCAACAGATTTTACTATTATATAAATCAGCCTCTTCTTTCTTACTTAATTTTGGAACCTCAACAGAAGAATAGTGTGGATCACAAAATCTTTTCAACACATCAGGGCCATGGTAGTCATGGGATGCCCTCCTCTTTTACTGATCTCCATCCAACAGTCAGAAAGTTCTGTCTCCTAACATTTTTCAATCTGTAACATCCTTATCTTCTGATTATTTACATAACTGATTTACATGGTCCTTGTCTTCTGGAGACCAAGATTTCACTTCCTAGTCAGCTTCCTCAAATGGTAGCTGTTAAAATTATCAAAAGACATCTAACCATAAATATCTTGCAATTAGCCTTTCAATTTTCTTTTCCTCTGCCAGCCTGAAATAATGACACAGAGACTTAATGGTGTGGGAAGTCCTTCTGTTTATGTGTTGCTTTTATTGCTTAATGAAAAAAAGATGTTTCAGCCAGTGGCTTTAGCATTGGATAAATGTGTGTAGGCATGGAAGAGAGAAAAAAAGGAGTATAGAGAGTCATAAAATAAAGCTAATGCTTTTATTAAAAAAGGGTAAAGTCTTTAAAGAGACAGAGTACACATAATTATTGATTAAAAGGAGTAAAAAATATAAGCCATGTAAAATTGGAAAATTCACACGGAGTCTGGATTATGGATATTATTGTGCTATCTTTGAATTTTTTTTTACTGTAAATAAGCTAAGTACAGAGAGACATTTCATTGTATGGGATGCTAAGCAAAACCAGCATGTATGTTATAAAGGTATCATGACTTTCAAATTTGGGTCTAAGGATATGTTGCTTTGGAAAAGTTCTTTTGTCTCCACAGAGGATGAGAACCTATGGATTCATTCTAGGCTAATATGGTATGATAGACCAAAACCCACTGAAAGGTTGCTATGAACACCCTCACAAAAAATACTTTCCCAATAAACAGCAGGAACAAGTTTGGACAGAACTGTGCCCATATTCCCAAATATTGTTTATAATTGTGTGTTTACCTTCCATGTAAAGGAGGATATACTATAGAGATGAATAATTTTCTTTGGTATGGATCTTGGCTTACTGATACAAATTTAAGGTAAATTTTGTTATAATGTATATGTATATTTCTGCCCTTGAGAAGACTTCCTAAGTATGATACCAGTATTACAGACACTGAGAGCAACAATAAATAAATGAGACCTCCTGAAACTTAGAAACTTCTAAAAAGAAAAAGGACACAGTAAACAAGACAAAAATGTAGCCTACTGAATGGGGAAAGATCTTCACCAACTCCACATCAGATAGAAGACTTTTCTCCAAAATATATAAAAAACTTGAGAAACAAGACATCAAAATACCAAATAATTCAATTAAAAATGTGGTACTTTTCTAAATAGAATTCTCAACATAAGACTCACAAATGGCCAAAAGACATTTAAGTAAATGTTCAATATTCTTAGACATTAGGGAAATGTGAATCAGAATGACTCTGAGATACCGTCTTACATCAGACAGAATTGCTATGATCAAAAATACCATTGCTGGAGAAGTTGTGGAGTAAGGGGAATATCCCTCCATTGCTAGAAGGAATGCAAACTTGTATCAACCACTCTGGAAATCAGTATAGCAATTCCTAAGAAAACTGGGAATTATCTTACCTCAGGACCTAACAATACCACTCTTGGGCATATGCCCAAAGGATACTCAATCATTCTACAAGAACATTTGCTCAACTATGTTCATAGCAGCATTATTTGTAATATCCAGAACCTGGAAACAACTTAGATGCCCCTCAATCAAAGAATGGATAAGAAAAATGTGGTACATTTACACAATGTGGTAAAAAAAAATAATGACATTTTGAAGTTTGCATGCAAATGGATGGAACCAGAAAAATCCAATCTGAGTGAGGCAACCCAGACCCAGAAGAACAAACATGGGTTTTACTCATTCATAAGGAGATATTAAACATAAAGCATAGAATAATGATTCTATAGTCCATTACTCCAGAGAAGCTATGTAAAATGAGAAACTAAGAGAAACATATATGGATCCCATTGTGAAGTGGAAATAGACAAGATCTCCTGAGAAAATTGGGAGTGTGTGGGTGGATAGAGAAAGGAAGGTAGAAGAGGAGGAGGAGGAAAGACGAGGAGGGAGAACAGAACATGAAGGAATGGAATGGACAGGATGGGGAAATGACTTAGACGGAGAGCAGTAAAAGAGATATCTTGATTGAAGCAATCATTGTGGTGCTAGCAAGAAACCTGTCACTAGAGAAATTCCCAGGAATCCACAAGGATGATCTCAGCTAACACTCTAAGCAACAGTGAAGAGGATGCTTGAACTGGCCTTGGAATATAATAAGACTGATGACTATCTTAAATGTCATCATGGAGCCTTCATCCAACAACTGATGGGAGCAGATGCAGAAATCCACAGCAGAGCACTAGACTGAGCTTCCAAAGTCAAAACAAGAGATAGAGGAACAATAATAGGAGCAAAGGGGTCAAGACCATGATGGGGATACACACTGAAACAGCTTGCCTGATCTAACAGGAGCTCACTGACTCTGGCCTGACAGAGGGGAAGCCAGCATAGTACCAAATTAGACCCTCTGAATGTGGGTGACAGTTGTATGGCTGGGTCAAACTGTTGGTTCACTGGTAGTATGACCATAATTTACCCTACTGCTTCTACTGTCTTTTTGTAACCCATTCTCTTTGAAAGGATACCTTGCACGGTCTAGATATGGTGGGAATAGTGGGGAGGGCCTTGGTTCTGCCTGAAAGCAATGTGCTAGAATTTGTTGACTCCCCATGGGAAGCCTTACCCTCTCTAAGGAGTGGATGGGAATAGAGTGGGGGAAGATGGAGGGATCAGGAGCAGAGTGGAAACTGGGACTGGTACATAAAATGAGAAAATATAGTTTTTTAAGAATAAATAAATAAATTTTAAAAATAATTTTAATGTTTCTGGTGTTCTTATTATATGATATAATTTCACATTTTGTATTTTTGATTTCTCTGTGTGTGTATTTGTATGTGTGTGTGTGTATGAATTTCTATGTTCTTTCTTTGATTCTTTTTCATTTTGCTTTATTTTTGCTTGTTCATCAACTTTGCCTGCATTTTTCCTTAAGAGAAAGAAGTAGAAAGTGTGGCATTGGAAGGGTTACAAAGTAGAGAGAACCTGGGAGAAGATGAGGGAGTAGAAGCCATTATCTAAATATATTTGATGAAATAACAGTACTTTCATTAAAAAATAAATAAAATAAAAAGACAAGAGAAAGTAGTAATGAATTTGTCATTATCAGTAAGGAATCTAATTTCAACTTTGGAGTAAATGGAAATAGTGACATGGGAGGTTAACTTAATTATCCTCAGTAAAAAGTACAATGACAAATCCAGGGCACACTTTCTACAAAAATATGTATTATGTACTTACTAACTCTAAGGCAATGAATATTGATTGATCATCTCTTAAGAATATACAATTACACATTATTTTAAGTTCTTAATAGTCAAAAATAGTTTCGCTAAAGTTGAATGAAAAAAACCACACATGATTCATTGAACATTGAGCAGTACAATGTGTTTTAATGTGGACAGGTATTTAAAAACACTCAGAATTCACCGGGCGGTAGTGGCGCATGGCTTTAATCCCAGCACTTGGGAGGCAGAGGCAGGCAGATCTCTGTGAGTTCGAGACCAGCCTGGTCTACAAGAGCTAGTTCCAGGACAGGCTCCAAAGTCACAGAGAAACCCTGTCTCTAAAAACAAAAAACAAAAAACAAAAAACAAAACAAAACAAAAAAAAAAAACCCACTCAGAATTCTTTGATTTTTGGTCTCTAAAGCAACTTTAAAAAAAAAAAAACTTTAAAGCCTAAGCTACAGTTCAAGGAAGGCATTAGTGACAACATAACAACTACAAAAGAATAAGTTGGTCATACAAATAGGAAATTACAGAAACAGAGTATACAGCGTGCATTTCTCCCTGGTAAGAAAGTATACTAGGAGGCGAGATTATTCACTCATTCTGGGGCTTTTCTGCATTCAAGTATGGCAGATGAAAACACAAGAGAGATGGTGATGATGGAGAGTATGTGAGAAGTGCATAGAACTGGTTACAAACACAAGCACATCAAGCTAGAGTTTGACCATGACCCCCTGAGCCTGATCAAGACAGAATGAACTGAACTAAGCCTACTAAGGTATGGAGTTGGGAAAATGAGCAGCAGTCTTGGCAACACAACCACTACCATGCGATGAACAGACCAAATGTCTATTGAAAATTAATTGTGAATTAATGAGTATTAAATTTGGTAGGGACTGCCATGCATGTTGCTTCACTCAAATCATAGCAATGTCTTTGTGGAGGAATTGACAGATGTGATATGAAGTCTTTTGATACAATGGTACACTGTGAAAACAATTCTTCCTTTCCTTCTTTTTCTTCTACTCTCCCTCCTCCCCTTCCTTTTTCTGCTCCTCCTCCTCCTTCTTCTAGCATCTCCTGAGTCTCTCAAGATCAATGAGTGTAGACAGACTCTACTTTCATTTCTTGACTTCCCAAACCCAAATAACCACACAGAAACTATATTAATTACAACACTGTAATTTAATTTACATATTAAATTAACCTATTTCTATTAGTCTATGTATCTTCACAAGACTGTGGCCTACTGGTAATGTTCTAGTATCTTTCTCCTTTGGGTGGCATCTTCTTGACTCTGCCTTCTCTCTCTCTCCCTATCTCTGTCTCTGTCTCTGTCTCATTCTCTCTGTCTCTGTTTCTCNTACTAAGCCACTGGCCAAAACAACTTTATTCACCCACCAATTAAAGGAACACATATATAGAAGGCCATTATACTCCAGCTCCCCTTTTCTGTCTAAATAAAAAGGAATGTTTTAACTTTAACATAGTAAAATTACATATACAAAACAGTTATCAAGCAATAATTATAATATTTAGTCTATTTACATTTGGCAAATTAAAGAAAATACTTTATCATCTATCGTATCTGTGTGAGTCTAAAGTATTATATTTAATTTATTTTTATTATAACTAAGGAAAATTATAACTATAATCATCTATCTTCAATTCCTTCAAAGATCTCAGGAGGATATAATATTTCGTAAGTAAACAGGAAGTACATATAAGCAACTTCCAAAGTTTTATGACAGAGATGACAGAGATATCTCATTGCCTGGACAGTCACCCAAAGTTGGGTCATTCATCTTCAGTCTATAGGCCAGTAATATCTGGCAGACTTTTCAGTGAATCAGAAAATTAGAAGATCTGTTCTGCCTTGTAATGGCAAAGTTTGTCAGTTGCTTTCTTCTTTGTCCTGCAGAATGTCTGGCAGTTTCTTCTGTGAAGCAGGAACCCTAAAGGACTATTTCATTCTTTGGAAAGTTCATCAGTGGGTCCTGCATGTCCAGTTTATACAGCATACCATCAAACAGTACAGGCAAGAGCAGTTTCTTGCCCAGATGGCTAGCCTTGTCACATTAAAGGCAAATTCCATAATGAGCTTCTTGATGCCCACCAACTTCTCTGAAATAATTGGTGCTGCCAGGAGCAGACATGTCTCACAGCTGAGAAAAGTCTAAGTTCTTAAAACCATTTAGACGCCATATTCTGCAGGTCTTTGAAGTGTTGAAGATTATCTACCTAACTGAACTATATCTCTACATATCTAGGAAACCTAACTAATATGACTAAAAGTTTGACTATTATAGATGAGTATTTATTAAATCTGTATTTCTTAATTATATATTACATTTTTAAATGAACTGTATATAAACATAATACCTTAAAAAAGAGTAGAAATACATATATGTATATATATGGACAAAATGGACCTCAAATCAGTAGAGCAAAATCGATATTAATATAAAATATTTATCTCTATATCAAATGAGCATATACTTTGAATGGATAATGGGAACTTTCAGTAGTCCTGTCCAGAATTTATAAGTTCTACTCCATAAAAGTTAAGTTTTAGGTTTCCCACAGATTTATAAGTTTACCTGTAAAAAAATGAAGACCTGAGTTAAAGAAATCATACAATGGCACCATGCGTTAGTGGAAAGGGGCACACCCAGAAAACTAAAGGTTGCTTGGTTAAAATCTCAGTAAAAATATTGGGAATAACCATAAAAGTTATGACAAATTAAGCACCCTCAAGGTGCTACAACTATAAAGACTAAAAACTATTGCTTCTGCATTGACTCCCATGTGAGCTGGATGGTAAGTTCCTATCCCTGAGGATATCATTTTTCTTGGCTGCATAATATAGAGAAACTATACTAGTACTGAAATGGATGATCCCTCCTTTTTGGTTAGATTTCATTCTGATGGAAGGTACCATAAATTATGCTGGGGAAATTGTCACTAGTAGTCCTGATTGGTTCTGATACCTTTCTAATACTGTAGTACCAATAAGCCAGGCAGTATTGAACACTTGTTCAATAGGACATGACGGCACATATGCAACCAGCTGCTTTCTGACAACTGGTAAATCAAGTAAAAAGACCGCAGCAGATAAAAGTATAAGCCCCAATGGAGAAGCAACTGTTATTATTCTGTAAAGTACTTGTGAGACGATTGTCAAATTGCCTTTTAAACATATGTAGTCATGCTCAAGATTACTACTCTTGTCACTCACAGTTGAAAATAAAAAGAAAGTTTGCCTTACAATGAGAAGAGCACTTACTAAAGATGTTCAAAACTATCCAGAAAAAAGTGACTGTTCCTATAGCATAATAGAACAGCGGTTAGATATACATAGAAAGGAAATCACATATCTATTTTATCTCCTAAGTTCAAGAAAATTGCAGAAGACTGTTATTTCATTCATAGCAAAGCAGTAAAAATCATAATAGACATTGAATGAAAGAAGCAGAAGTGATGCATTTGTATTCTTGGTTTAGTCTATTGCAACATGAACTATGAAATAAAATTAAAACCAATATTTACATGAGATATTTTATCATATCCTTTTTCCATATCAAGTGGAAGCATGCTAGCTCTTACAGAAGAGTAAAATACCACTTGAGACTGACAAACTCCTTGAAAAGTAGTTGTGTGTGTGTGTGTGTGTGTGTGTGTGTGTGTGTGTGTGTGTAATGAACTGTTCAGTACTCACTGGGACTGAGATAATAATCTCCAGTGATTTGAAATCACACTGGAATCTAGAGGCTCGTCAGGGACATATCCTTGATGACAAATAATGACACTAAAAGGCATCTGTGCAACAATAAAAACAAAGTAAGCTTGACCTTTTTACTTTACAATCAATTCTTATAGAATGAGGTAAGTTTTGATATTTGTACTGATTTCACCTTTATCATTGGAGAATTCCTTACTCTTTGAAAATGTAACCAAACTTACAAGCTTTAGTAGATGCACAAGTCAGGTGAAATAAGGCAATGAACGAGACCAAAATTAACTGATTCAACTTCTATTTTCATATTCAAACTCCTTTGAATATTCAGGTAACCTACATTGTTAGAGACTTCTTATTTTTATAGTTACTTATTAATCCAGAATGCAGGATGATATTTAAAAGTACAGGAAGTTACTACTCAGGTAATCCAAAGTCACTATCTTGAAATATTTTGATGACATTTTTGTAATATTTTGCTGACATACCTGCTTTGCTTATTGACCACATGTTCTAGTATCACAGATACCAGATCTTTAGCCCAACAGAAGATATAATGTCAAAATCTTGAGAAGAGAGTACATATAGTCCCAAGCAGGAAGAACCTGGGTAAATTTCTTAACTACCTATTTTGAATATTTACATGCCACTGTACTGTGTAGAAAACCATGTGATTTTATGCCACCACTGTCCAGTTAGAAAATACTGATTCCGCATTAGTTTTCCAAGATTTATTAAGAAAATTTCTCTTGATATGGCCTTACTTTACTAATAGACTATAGGAACATTGTACAAAGGAAGCTGACCTTTTGTGTATTAACAACATAGTTGCAAAATTGCCCTCTTGTATATCCCAAATTTGTATGTGCTCTCAACGTCGCTGTGATTCTTTCATAAATAGCTACTAAAAGGTTAGATTAAATTTACTCTCCCTTCTGTTTATATATCCTCGATCAAGATCTCATATCTATTCTTAAGCTATTTGCCAATATTCAAAGTACCTATTGGAAAATAAAGAAACACACACACATGTATGTGTGTGTGTGTGTGTGTGTGTGTCTTGTCCTGTTGCTTAGCAAGCATATAGCAAGAATAGCCATTATTTAAGTCTTCATCACAAAATTCTGTGGTTGCATATTTTATCTCTTGGTATTTTTAACAAATTTTATTATTTACCTAAGTCTCACATTTAAAAACTATAATTATGAATCTACATAGACATATTTTAGTATAAATAACTAAAAAGACAAGAGATGCATTATTTTAAGTAAGTTTGCTAGAAATTGTTTTAAAAATTTAAGTACATTAATCTAGAAAAACATATGTACACCCAGAGTCCTGACTAAAATTTTGTAAAATAAAACTACTAGTTCTCCTTGAAAGATATATTTATTTGTGGTACCACATGACTGAGTTATTTAAAAAAAGAAGTCATTTTTATAAGTTTGTTCCAGTACTATCTCTATCACAGCCTTGACCTGGCAGGAGCTACACTGTATCATGGATTTCCTAGAGGATGGGAACCACACTGCAGTGACAGAGTTCATTTTATTGGGCTTGACAGATGACCCAGTCCTTAGAGTCATCCTCTTCATCATCATCCTGTGCATCTACCTGGTGACCGTGTCTGGGAACCTCAGCACCATCCTTCTCATCAGAGTCTCTTCCCTGCTCCATCACCCCATGTACTTTTTTCTCAGCCACTTGGCTTCTGTTGATATAGGCTACTCATCTTCTGTCACACCCAATATGCTTGTGAACTTTCTGGTGGAAAAAAATACCATTACCCACCTAGGGTGTGCCATCCAGCTGGGTTCAGCTGCTTTCTTTGGGACTGCTGAGTGCTATGTTCTGGCTGTCATGGCTTATGATCGCTTTGTGGCAATCTGTAGCCCATTGCATTATTCAACCAAGATGTCTACACAAGTCTGTGTCCAGTTGCTTATAGGATCTTATATTGGTGGTTTTCTTAATTCTTTCTCATTTATGCTTTCATTCTTTTCTTTTTTCTTCTGTGGACCAAATAGAATCAATCACTTTTTCTGTGATTTTACTCCTTTAGTTGAGCTCTCCTGTTCTGATGACAGTGTCTTTATTGCTCTTGCAACTACTTCTGTTAGCATTGCCATTATGATCACAATGCTTGTGATAGCTGTCTCATACATCTACATTCTTATCACCATCCTGAAGATATGTTCCACTGAGGGCCGTCAGAAGGCCTTCTCCACCTGCACCTCCCACCTCACTGCAGTCACTCTGTTCTATGGAACCATCACATTCATCTACATGATGCCTAAGTCCAGCTACTCCACGAACCAAAACAAGGTGGTGTCTGTGTTCTACATGGTGGTGATCCCCATGTTGAATCCCCTCATCTACAGCCTCAGGAATAATGATATTAAAGGTGCTCTGGAGAGACAACTTGGCAGGAAAATATTTTCTTAAAAACATTTGTTTTGTTGTAGGACTTGATATTTAAATAATATCTCATAGATATAATAATAAACATTAAGTGTCTGTAATTTAAAATGTCTACTGATATATTATTAGCAAATTAAAAGTTTTGCAATAAATACCAGAATTCAATTTTTAGAAGAAATAAAAAGTATCATAGTAAGTTATCTTTAATAAAATCAAATAAAGTTTTTAATGAAGAGAAAAAGTGATTCACATAAAACATAATATGCTAAAAATATTTTTATTTCCATTTTTTCAACATTTTATGATCAACTTAATTACAGATAGCATCTTACCTGTCTAAAAAGTCTCATATGTTTGTTAAAAATCTGTTCCCTGGTGCTATTGGGAAGGGTTAGAATAAGAAAGATTGAGCCTAGTGGGCAATATTTAGTTTAGAAGCATGCCATAAAGAATATTTGTTACTCAGAATATTCTTTGTCTATTTTCTTTATTGATCATAAAATGAGGAGTTTTTTTGTTCAGCTATGTGTTCCTTTGGTGATGTACCACCACAGAAATACGTCAGTAGAGTCAATTCATAAGGTACCAAGAACTCAAAACATTGTATGAAGAATAAACCTTTATCTTCATCATCACTTTATCTTAACTACTTGCTATAGTAACAGAAAGCTCAGTAATGCCTACCACATGCTTCAGGGTGTGGCTGGTTCAACACCTGCTTATCCTTACATAAGTCTGATAATTATTGTTATCTCTACATATTTTTTTAAAAAAATGATAGAGAAAAAAGTAAAGGTGAAATTTATGAAAATGTTCCTTTTATGGAAATGTTGTCTCTGAGTTGTGTGTTTTGAGTACCCATAAAAATCTGATATGTGAGTTTTAAAAAGATTGTGGCACTAGCATGATTGTGAGGCCTATAGAAAAGAACAGGGAACTCTTCTTTCCTTAATCTGAATTCCTGTCAGGACCAAAAGTTAAATTCCTGCTTCAGATTGAGTCAAATTGTTGAGCTTTCAAAGAACAAGGGAAGAAAACAAACAAGAACAACAACAGAAGTGGAATCCTAGAAAACTTCAGTTTACAACTCTGACACAGTGAAGAGGAGATTATTAAAAAGACTTCATGGTCCAGACTCTAACCCTCATGTTCAGATAGGAGCAGACATTGATGTGGGATTCCCCTCTGTTTGCTGTGACTACCACTGGTTAATAAAGAATCTGCTTCAGGCCTGTTGCAGCACAGAATAGGAAAAGGCAGGAATTCAAAGCAGACAGAAGAGGAGAGAGTAGGCAGAGTCGGGGAGAAGCCATGTTAGCCTCAGGAGGAGAAAGATACCAGAACATACATGAACACAGGAGACCACTTCCTAAATATAACAACAGTAGCACAGACACTGAGAGCAACAAAAAAATAAATAAATAAATAAATGAGACCTTCTGAAACTGAGAAACTTCTGTAAAGCAAAGGACACAATCAATAAGAAGTCAGGCTTCTGAATGAGAAATGATCTTCACCAACTTTACATCAAACAGAAGATTGATTTCCAAAACACATAAAGAACTCAAGAAATTAGACATCAAAATCCTAAAATATCCAATTAAAGATGGGGTACAGACCTAAAACAGAGAGTTCTCAACAGAGGAATCTCAAATGATTGAAAGACACTTAAAGAAATGTTCAACATCCTTAGCTATCAGGGAAATTCAAATCAGAGCAACTCTGAGATACCATCTTACACCAGACAGAATGGCTGTGATCAAAAACACCAATGATAGCTCATGCTAGAAAGGCTGTGGATAATGGAACACTTATCCATTGCTAGAGGGAATAAAAACTTGTATTACCACTCTGGAAATCAGTATGGCAATATCTAGAAAATTGGGAATCATCTTCCCACAGGACCCAGCAATACCACTCTTGGGCATATACCCAAAGGATACTCAATTATACTACAAGAATATTTGTTCAACTATATTCATAGCAGCATTAATTGTAATAGTCAGAACCTGGAAACAACCTAGAAGCCCCTCAACTAAAGAATGAATAAAAAAATGTGGTACATTTACACAATGGAGTACCACTCTGTGGCAAAAAAAAAAAAAAATAATGACATCTTGAAATTTGCATGCAAATGTATGGAATGAGGAAAAACCATCCTGAGTTTTTCCAGACCCAGAAAAATGAACATTGTATGTATTTGCTCATAAGTGGATACTAGCTGTAAAGCAAAGAAATGAGTCTAGATTCCATGACCCTGGAGAAAAGTAACAAGTGGTGTAGGAGTTCCTTCTGTTTGTGTTGCTTTCATTGGTTAATGAATAAATAAATTGCCTTGGCCTAGTTGATAGGGTGGAACTTAGGTAGGTGGAAAAAACAGAACTGAAGGCTGGGAGGAGGAAGGACAGAGACAGAGAAGCCATAGATACTCTGCCTGAGATGGATGCTGGTTAGAATATCTAGTAAGCCACTGCCATGTGGCGACACACAGATTAATGGAGATGTGTTAAACTAGTATGTAAGAATTAGCCAATAAGAAGTTAGAGCTAATGGCCAAGCTGTGTTTTAATTAATACAGTTTCTGTGTGGTTATATTGGGTGAAAGCTAGCTGAGTGGCCGGGACAAACAAGGGGGCCACTCCCTTGTAACAATGTTCTTGTATTAAAAAAAAAAGAGGGGAAGTGGTGTGGGAACATGGTCTGTATTCTGTCAATTATAACTTAAATAAATGCTGATTGGCCAGTAGCCAGGCAGGAAGTATAGGTGGCACAACCAGACAGCCAGACAGGAAGTAGAGGCAGGTCAATGAGAACAGAAGAATTCTGGGAAGAGGACACAGCATGACCCAGCCACAGAAGAAGCAAGAAGTAGCTGCCTTGCTGAAAAAGGTACTGAGCCATGTGCCTAACACAGATAAGAATAATGGTCTAATATAAGTTATACAAGTTAATAAAAAGTAAATCAGTTTATAGCTAATGTAGACCTCTGTGTGATTTTTTGGGGACTTAACGACTGTGGGAACCAGGAAAGACAGAAACCCCGACAACAAATAAGGAGAACCCTAAGAAAAACATATATAGATCTATCTGGAAATGAGAAATAGACAAGATCTCCTGAGAAAATTGGGAGCATGTGGGTGGGGGAGAAGGAAGGGTGGAAGCAGAAGAGGAGGGGAGAATGAAAAACAAGGAGAAAAACTTGAAGAAGCAGGATTGTCAAGACGGAGAAAGGACAGAGGTAAGAGCAAGGAAAAATATTTTGATTGAGGGAGACATTATGGGGCTAGCAGGAAATCTAGCACTAGAGAAATTCCCAGGGATCTATAAGGATGACCCAGCTAAAACTCTAAGCAAGAGAAGAGAGGGTGCCTGAACTGGCGTTGTCCTACAGTCAGATTGATGAATAACTTAAATATCACCATAGAACCTTCATCTAGAAACTGACAGAGATAGAGACCTGCAGCAGAGCACTGGCCTGGGCTCCCAAAGTCAGGTTGAAGAGTGGCAAGAGTGAGAATGTGAGTTCAGGGAGATCAAGACCATGATGGGTATACCCACTGAGGCAGTTTGCCTGAGCAAATGGGAGTTCACCAACTCCAGCTGGACAGGGAAGGAATATAGAACTAAACTAGACCCTCTGAACGTGGTTGACAGTTGCATGGCTGAGGCAGACTGCGGGGCCACTGGCAATGGCACCAGAATTTATCCCTGCTGCTTTTACTGGATGTTGGTGAACCCATTCTCTTTGGATAGATACCTTGTTTAGTCTAAATATAGGGGGAAGGGACTTGGACCTTTCCCAAATCAATGTGGGTTTTTTGTCTTATTTATTTATTTATTTATTTATTTATTTATTTTTATATTATTTCATTAATATTTTCTGCCTTCTCCCCTCCTCCCATTTCCCTCCCACTCCCCCTATCCCTCTTCCCCTCCCTCTCCAGTCCAAAGAGTAGTCAGGGTTCCCTGCCCTGTGGGATGTTCAAGGTCCTTCCCCCTCCATGCAGTGATGGAGGAAGGTCATTGGTTAATTAATAAAGAAACTGCTTGGCCCTGATAGGTTAGAACATAGGTGGGTAGAGTAAACAGAAAAGAATTCTGGGAGGAAGAGAAAGTGAGCTCAGACTCGATAGCTCTCCTCTCTGGGGCAGATGCAATGAAGCTCCGACCCAGGATGGACATAGGCTAGAATCTTCCCGGTAAATGCACCTTGGGGTGCTATACACATTATTAGAAATGGGCTATTCCAGGTGTGAGAGTTAGCAGAAAAGAGGCTAGATATAATGGGCCAAGCCGTGTTTAAAAGAGTACAATTTGTGTGTTGTTATATTGGGGCATAAGCTAGCCAGGCAGCTGGGAGCTGGTGGCAGGAACACAGCCTGGAGTTCCCTCAACAATGCAGTACTAGGAAGGTGAGCATCCAAACAGACTAGGCTCCCACAAAGTCAGTACATGCAGTAGGATCAAAACCCAGTGCCATTGTCCTTGGTTTCTCAGTCAGCCCTCCTTGTCAGCCATGTTCAGGGAGTCTGGTTTGATCACATGATCCATCATCCAGTTAGGACCATAAGGGGTATGCCCACCCATTGAGACGGTGGGGCTGATCTAATGGGAGCTCACCAAGGCCAGCTGGACTGGGACTAAAAAAGCATGGGATAAAACCGGACTCTCTGAATATGGTGGACAATGAGGGCTGATGCGTAGCCAAGGGCAATGGCACTGGGTTTTGATCCTACTGTATGAACTGGCTTTGTTGGAGCCTAGCCTGTTTGGATGCTCACCTTCCTGGACCTGGATGGAGGGGGGAGGACCTTGGATTTCCCACAGGACAGGGAATCCAGACTGCTCTTCAGACGGGAGAGGGAATGGAGTAGGGGGAGGGGGAGAGAAGTAGGGAGAGGGGCAAAGGATTGGGGGGAGGGGGAGGAAACTGGGAGGCAAGGAGGAGGCAGAAATTTTTTCAAGAAAGAAAGAAAGAAAGGAAGGAAGGAAGGAAGGAAGGAAGGAAGGAAGGAAGGAAGGAAGGAAGGAAGGAAAAAGAAAGAAATACTGCACAAAAGAATATGAATAAATAAATAAATAAATAAATAAATAAATAAATAAATAATAAAAAGGAAAATTTCGGTTACTAATTACTCACCTATTATGATCAAACTACAAATGTAGTCACATTAGGTATGTTTTTAAGGTCAAACAGAAATATATTTTAAATAGAGAGATATAGTTAAAATAGGTCATCTTCACACACTTCAAAGATCTACAGAATATTGCATTTAAGATGTTTTAATAATAATAGTTTTTTAATGAAAATGAGAGTTGCAAATTAGAACAGAAACTGAATTAGGTACATTTTGGACTCATCAAGATAGGGTAGATATGGAGTATTTTCTCTGAATTTTTCAAATGCATATAGACTAGACATTGTTGATATATTCATTGCCTGTATGTATTGCATATAACTATTGTACTTATTGTATATATTTTTCTTATATTAGTTATAGCCTTCTTTTTATTTCAGACACAATGGGGAAATATGGTGGGATAGTATTTGTGTTTTAATAAATAAATCACAAATCTGAAGATCAGAATGTAAAGCAGCTACACTAGTCAGATATACAGGCCAGGCAGTTGTGGTATACACCTTTAATCTCAGCAGCCACACTAGCCAGCTATAGACTTGGCAATGGTCATGTGGCCTTCAGTTCCCGCACTAGAGAGGGATATAAGATGGGAGGATACCCCACTATATCAGCTCAGTCTCAGTCTGAGGATTCATGGAGGCAGATCACCCATTTCAGTCTGACGTAGAGGTAAGAGCCACTAGCTGACTGCTTGGCTTTCCTGATCCTCAGCTTGAACCCCAATATCTGCTCTGTGTTTTTATTTTAAGTACTAGACTTATGTTCAGTTAGATAAATGGATTAAGAAATGGAATAAAGGGAGTGGTAACCTCAGAGAAAATTACCACCCAACTAAGTGTACAACTTGTGGAAACTAAAGAGAAACGTAGAGTCAAGCATTGTGGGGTAAATCTCTAATCCCAAAATTCAGTAGGCAGAAGTTGCTGGATCTCTGAGTTTGAGACCAGCATGGTCTACAGAACAATTTTAAAGACAGCCAAGCTTAGGAAGCGAAAGACACAGAAAGCTGGCGAATATATAAGTGAATGAGAGAGCTATGTTCCAGCCCTAGCAAGCAGAATAACTTGGCATCATCAGTCATGTGGTCTTGGCTTTAGAGTTAAGGATAGAAAAAAAAGGGAGCTAGGGAATAAAGTCTCTGAGACCAGTAAAGTGACAGGGTGTCCCTAAATGAAGGTCTAATATGGTAGAAGCCATTGTGTGAGGCTGTGAAGATAAGCCTTGATATTCTTGGAGACACCAAAATGTTATAGATGCCAGAGTCATGGAATACCTACCCAGGAGTGCTGTTAACGGAGTAAAACCAGCCCAAGAGAAAGAAGGGTGTTTCATTTTATAGATTTGGAGATCTAAAGTATGTTTTGACATTAGACATGAAGATACAAAGTTTAGAGTTTGCACAACTGGTTTTTGGTCTTGCTTCAGCTCAGTATTTCTTCACTATGCTTTCTTCCCTACATTTTGAAATGGTAATGAATATCCTGTGACACTATATGTTAGAAGTATTTGATATGTTTTTTGACTTTTATTTCACAAGGGATTGATGTCAAGAGACTGCATGAGTCTCAGGAGAGACTTTGGACTTCAAAACAAGTTTGACTTGTTTTTAATAATTGATTAAAGAGACTTCTGAAGTTGGACTAAATGCATTTTACATTGCTGTTGTTACAAGTTTATGGGGTCTATAGAGTAGACTGTAGTAATTTGAAGGTAATTGGCCCCCATAATCTCACAGGGAGTGGCATTATTAGAATGTGTGGCTTTATTGAAGTGGGTATGTACTTGTTAGAGGAAGTGTGTCACTGTGGGACTGAACTTTGAGAATTCCTATACTTATAATACTACCCAGTGTCAGGTTGCATTCCTGTTGCCTGCAAGATGTAGAATGCTCAGTTTTTCTCCAGCACCATGTCTGCCTGCATGCTTCCATGCTCCCATTCATGATGATAATGAATTGAACCTCTGGAGCTATAAGTGAGCAACTTCAAATAAATGTTTTCTTTGTAATAGTTGTCATCATGGCCATGGTGTCTCTTCAGAGAAATAACAACACTAAATAAAATACTCTGTCTAAATCATGCATTCAGTAGAATTTAAATACTTATAAGAAGATATAAATACACATTGCAGTATAAGGATAGGGTCAGGAAATTTATAAGGTTTCAACAATGCATATGGAATGTAGGTTTATTTTAGACTAACTTTATGAAACAAAAAGGAAGAGAAACAGGGTACAGAATTTTACAAAATATAAAAAGAAACTTTCAGAGAGTTTTTCTTGAATAAGATAATAATCTATTAGAAGGGTATTTGTGCTTCCACAGGACTTGAGTTATTCTCTGATTCTAATATTACCTAATTGTTTGGGGAATGATCTACATTGAGATTTCTATGAGGTATGTGATGACGAGTAAAATATTTAAACTGGATGATGCAGATTGAGCCTAGCACTTGTTGGGGGCAAGTGTTAAAAACCTTCCCACAAAATTCTAATTTATGTATATATGCTAATAATCAACACATCTATTTAAACATCTTTGCAATTTTTTTAATTATTTATTTATTAAAAATTTCTGCCTCCTCCCCGCCACCGCCTCCCATTTCCCTCCCCCTCCCCAATCAAGTCCCCCTCCCTCGTTAGCCCAAAGAGCAATCAAGTTTCCCTGCCCTGTGGGAAGTCCCACCTCCATCCAGGTCTAGTAAGGTGAGCATCCAAACTGCCTAGGCTCCCACAAAGCCAGTTCGTGCAGTAGGATCAAAATCCCATTGCCAATGTTCTTGAGTTCTCAGTAGTCCTCATTGTCCGCTATGTTCAGCGAGTCTGGTTTTATCCCAGGCTTTTTCAGATCCAGGCCAGCTGGCCTTGGTGAGTTCCTGATAGAACATCCCCATTGTCTCAGTGTGTGGGTGCACCACTCGCAGTCCTGAGTTCCTTGCTCGTGCTCTCTCTCCATCTGATCCTGAATTGGACCTGAGATTTCTGTCGGTGCTCCTATGGGGGTCTCTGTCTCTGTCTCCTTTCATCGCCTGATGAAGGTTAATATTCAGGAGGATGCCTATATGTTTTTCTTTGGGTTCTCCTTATTTAGCTTCTCTAGGATCACTAATTATAGGCTCAATGTCCTTTGTTGATGGCTAGAAACCAAATATGATTGAGTACATCCCATGTTCCTCTCTTTGGGTCTGGCTTACCTCACTCAGTATAGTGTTTTCTATTTCCATCCATTTGTATGCAAACTTCAAGAAGTCCTTGTTTTTTACTGCTGAGTAGTACTCTAATACGTATATATTCCATACTTTCTTCATCCATTCTTCCATTGAAGGGCATCTGGGTTGTTTCCAGGTTCTGGCTATTACAAACAATGCTGCTATGAACATAGTAGAGCATATACTTTTGTTGTATGATAAGGCCTCTCTTGGGTATATTCCCAAGAGTGGTATTGCTGGGTCCAGGGGTAGGTTGATCCCAAATTTTCTGAGAAACTGCCACACTGCTTTCCAAAGTGGTTGCAAATGTTTGCATTCCCACCAGCAATGGATGAGTGTACCCATTTCTCCACAACCTCTCCAGCAAAGGCTATCATTGGTGTTTTTGATTTTAGCCATTCTGACAAGTGTAAAATGGTATCTTAAAGTTGTCTTGATTTGCATTTCCCTGATCGCTAAGGAAGTTGAGCATGTCCTTAAGTGTCTTTTGGCCATTTGAACTTCTTCTGTTGAGAATTCTCTGTTCAGCTCAGTGCCCCATTTTATAATTGGGTTGATTAGCCTTTTACGGTCTAGTTTCTTGAGTTCTATATTTTTACTCCCAATTTATTCCATTCCTGTAATAAACCACATCATCTACCCAGTGTGTTGATTCAGAAGCTTGAGAGTAATTTACCTCTCTCTTTTGTCTGCACTCCTACAGTAGAACAGAAGCTTTGCACAATCTGTTCAGCATGATTCTACCAGTCTTCTGTATGTTCACTGACCAAGGATTTAAGCTGACCCTTTTCCCATTTACCATATAATAAATTGTAACATTAAAAGGTTTAATATTATATGTGACCATATGACTGGCTCAACATGAGTCTCTGAGAGTATCTTAGATGCAATTAACATTTTGTTTGAATTGATTGAAACAGATAAAATTCTTCACCATCTGAGTGATCCTAGTCCAATCATCTAAAAGTCTTTATAACTGAGATCTTCAAGAGGATTTTTGACTCTAAAATAATATTCCCACTTCCTCTTGCTCTCTCTTCCCCACCACTGCTTTCCACCTCCCATTCTCCCTCTATGTACATAAAGTTCAAGCATAATTACTTCAAATCTCTCTTAAGACAAGTTATAGAATGTGTGCATATGAGTAGTACTTCTATGTGTTGCATGTGAGTGTGTATTATGTTTATGTGAAAGCCTACTACAACCCTAAATTGCTTCCCTCTCTGTGCTTACTGTATTCTAATTAATACCCCATGCCTCAGCCATAACCAAAAACCTAAAGAAATTACTTTCTTTCTCAAAACCTCAAAAAATCTATATTATTTACTATGTCTTAGAATTGTTGAAATGGTCATCATGGTGGTCCATATTCATGGTCAGCTACACAGTGTCTAAAATTACCTTTGAGATAAACTTCTGGGCATGCATTTGAGGGAGGTTCTAGATTGGGTTAATTGAGATAGGAAGACCCAATCTAAGTATGAGACACTATTCAACAGCCCACACTAAGGTGGCTATAGTATATCTTAATGCATAGTGTACTGATTGTTATATATTCATGGCTTGTCTCCTCACAACATTAGATGTTTCATTTAGGTGGTCAAAATGTCTTTCTCTGGACTCTAATTTCCACATGCTTCTAGGACCTCAGTAAACTTAAATACACAAAAAGATGCAATGAATGAAAAATGTTAATTTAGAAGAAAAGACACTTTTGTTTCTGAAATCATTGATTATTCTCATTGTAGATATGCTACAGAGTACGTAAACAGTCTCTATAAACAAAGGAAAGGTCATGGTCACAGATATTTGCCATCCTTTAAGACCCATTCTGTGAGAAAACGAACAGCCTGCTTTGTCTCTATCATGAGGAAATTCTGGTTTTGACACATTGCTTTTAGTAAGCTCCTTACATCCTAAACATGGAGGTCTCCACCACTGAACTGCCAGGCTGATTGTATAAGCTGACCTTATTTAAAAATGAAAGTTAGAATACATATTTTTGATGCCGTTGTTTTTTTTCTAAGGTTTGGACTCATGCACAGTTAAAGGAGATGAGCTGCCTGGGTACCTCAGGTCTAGAGGGACAACGCAGCAAGAAGTCTTTTGAGATTCAGGTTTTCATTTACTGAAGATAATGTGGAGCTTCCACCAGAAGGCGCACAGACAGGCACAGAAAGAAGCTGCCAGCCTGAGCTTCCTAATGAAGTCACAGCCAACTAATGAAGCCTTGACCCAACAAAAGCACTTCAAGCAATGCTTGCCATAATCCATACAATACAACTGAAGAAGTGACACCCTCCCGCTATCCCAGATTCAGAAACTCAAGGGGATGAATAACTGATTCACCCTATCTTCCTTTCTGCTCTCTTGGCCTGGGTCAGCAATTATGCTGGGGGAAATGAGCCTAGTGAGATGATGTGAGGGTAAGAATATTTTCCTACTTGTCATGAGCTAGAATTATCTGGGAAGAGAAAACAGCAGTTAAGAAAATGCCTCCAACAGGCTAGCTAGTAAGCACTTCTCTGAGGTATCTCTTGCTTAATGAAAGGCCCTGCTCACTGTGGTTGGCCCTGGCTGGCTTAAGAAAGCAGGATGAGCAAGCCTTGGAGAGCAAGGGAGCATCCAGTAAGCACTGTTCTTCTATGATCCTCTGCTTCAGTTTTCTGCCTGCAGGTGCCACTTTTGAGTTCCTACCTCAAAGACTGTGACATTGAATGGTAATCCAAACAAGTCCTTCCCTTTCCAAACTGGTTTTTTGTATATGTTTTATGATAGCAAGTATTGGGACAGAAAGAGAACAATGACAGCAGTGTGCTTACCCATAGTTAAAAGAAGATAGAGTGTGAACATCCCAATACAGGTGAAAAAAATGAAAGACCATACCCAGTAACACAGTGGACAGTGGAGAAAGTTCAATTAATAACATTCTATTGAAAACTAAAAGGAAAAACAGAAGCCAATGCTGAGATAAACCTCCAGGTCCTAATAGTGACAAATTCAGAAAGTTTGTGTATTGTATTTTTTTTATTCCTCTGTTATACTCTTGTTTTGTTTTCTCCTAGTTTAGTTTGACCTTGCTTGTTGCAGATATCTCCACCTTCCTCCTCCCATGCTATAGGCCAAGCCAGTTCTTTATTCATTAACCAATAAAAGCAACACATAGACATAAGAACCTCCCACATCACTTGCTTTGTGTGTTTGTGTGTATGTGTGCTTGTGTGTGTGTATATGTATGTGTGAATGAATGAATGAATGAATGAAGAACACATGTAGCTAGCTGTTCGAGGACACCTTTCCATGAATCTATCTCCTTCCAACTCGTTTTGAAGCAGTTTCTTCCATTTCTGTCCCACTGTGTATTCCAAGTTAGCTAGTATCAAGCTTCCAAAAGATTATATTGAATTTTTTAGATAACCTAATTTTTAACTGAATCTTTGGGAATTTCTCATCATATACATCAAGCCTTCCCCAGTTCTTCCATATCTTCCCCCCTCTAAGAAAAATTAGGAAAGGAAAGGAATATAAAGGAAAGCAAAGCAAAGGAAAATAGCATCACCGACCCCTTACTCCTCTATCAACTGCAGCCATCTGTGCACTTACCATTCCTCTGCTCTGACTTCCCACCTCTCCATCACAAAATTCATCATAGTGGCTTTGGAAATTGCAGTGTATCATGGAGTATACCCTTTTGCCCAAATCTCTACTTGCAAATGTTCATTGCAATAAGTCTGGCTTAAGGCCTCTGGCTTCTGCTATACCATCAACACTGGACCCTCACCGAGATATCCTGCTGTTGCTCTGAGTTATGGCAATCCTGTGGCTCTGAATTCATGGGACCAACCCCTTCATGCCCTCCAACAGTTTGTAGATGGAGTAGATATTTGAGTCGGCCAACTCAAAGCCCTGGATCTGGGTCTGGGTGGTAGCGGAGCTGATAAACCCTCCAGTTCTACCATACCCCTGCCACTGGAGCCAGCTCTCTCATTAGCCAGAGTATGGGTGGGGCTACCTCTCCTGGTCCACCTCTCCACTAGTAATATTATACAATGGCTAGTGAGGAGCAAAGCCAGCTCAGTGCAGACCTCAAACATGAACATAGCTTCAGGCTGCAGTACGGAGCATGGACATCCGCATGGCCTTTGTGGTAACACAAACCACAGACATCAACTCAGTCTATGCTACAGAAGGACACCAGATATGGTCCTTGGTGTCAGCATGGGACTGGACATCACCCATGGCCTCAGTTGGCAGCACAGGCTTCTCAGATCAGGCTAATCCTCACCACCATCATGACTCCAGTTCCCCTTCGCTTTATAGCCCACAAACCACTCTGCTTCTCTTCTCTCCCATCTATCCACAACATACTTGCTCATCTTAGTGGTGCTGTGGTTGCCTTCCAATCACTGCCATACTGCATGATAGTGGATCTGCTTTACCAGAAGATTACTTTGTCTCGCTCACATCATCTCATAGGAACACTGGGATACAGATGCATACTACCCAACAAGCCTTTGATGGGTATTTGGAGGGGTGAAATAAGGTCATTTTCCAGTTTGAGTGGCAAGCACTTTTACTCACAGAGTCTTCATAACAGCCGTGATCTCTTCAGTATTAGGAAGAAGCCATGTGGTGATATGTGGATTTTCTCTACAGGTAAGCTTTCTTAAAATAAAATATCCTCTTTGTAATATCCTTTTCTTCCTATTCTTTCTAACCCAGTTTGAGGGACTAGAGATATGGCTCAATATGTAGATTTTGATGAACAAATGACTGAGATCTCCAATGTCTGAAACATATATCAAACAAATATGACATCAAGTAGACTATAAAAAAGAGTCGATGTCACTGTAAACATTAATTAAAGAAATATAGGTGTTGCCACATGAATATTTGAACAAGCATGATTGGATACTACATAGAAGGGTGTTGTATAATGATAGAGCTCTTCAGTGACAAAAGTGAGAGATGGAGAAGACATATTTGTTTTTAGAGATGAAGGAGATGATTGGGAAGAGAAAGATATTCCTGTGGTGATAATTGACAGCATGAGCAATCCTCTTGGTGGCGGGCATGGTCTCTGTCTTGACTGTGCCTCAATCCTGTGTCACTATACTGGTTGTGACAGTGCACTAAAGTGTGGAGAAATGCGTAGTCTACACATAGGGTTGTTGTGGTATACTTTCCTACTGTTGCACGTAAACTTCTCACCAGTTAATATTTCAAAACTAAATATAAAAATGAATATGGTACCATTTAGAGATCTATTAAAAAGCACTTTTTTCCAGAAAGCTTTCATCTTTGAGCTAAAAGTATTTCCACTACACTGTACCCTTGTTTGCTCCTGATATTTCCAATGTCGTTAGACAGATGTTTATCAATCCATGAAGTTTTCATCTAAAAAGTTGATCACAAAAAACTTAGTTGATAGGTGCTAGTAGATAACAATTATTTATGTGAGCATGATTCTTAGCAAGTTTTGGTCCTGATGGGGTTTCAGTGAAATTTTAATAAGCAAGTCAGGTACTCAAGGGCTCATTTCCCAATAGACAACACTTCTCATTAAACATAACCTTGATTTACATTGGAAGTTCTCTGTTCTTTGTCCTTGAGTAACAGACACAGACAGGTAATAACTTTCATTTTCTGCTAATATAGAGATGTTCATTTCTCATTTTTATATTAGAAACTATACAGACATTTTAGCAATAATAAGAAGTTAGTTCATATTGGCTCATTTCTGATCAACATATGTTATTATGTATATTATATTATTCAAGTTAAGGAAATGATGGTAAGTGTTGTATAGTGTGTGTCACTTACCGGGCGTTCCAGAAATTGTGAGTGGCAAAGTCAGATCCTTTTCCCTGACTCATGAGTCTAAACCAGTCATGGCATTTCTGTATAATGTGTTTCATACGTGCGTTATAATGCTCACTTCAACCTTCTGTGTAAAGGATTAAGTTTTAATAATAAATTCCACGCCTTAGCCCTATACAAGAAGAGTAAGACAATGGAGTTCAGACATATTAAAGTACATTCTTAATAATGCTTGCTGTTGCTCAGTAAATACACATACACTGTTAAAAAGAAGTAGTAATACACACATATATGACATGAATACGGACAGTGGACTCTAGTAGAGGAAGGAGACTAATGTGAAGAAGAATAAAGACATGGAGAGGGGAACTGAGGTGATTATGGTCAAAGTAGATGAGATTCTTGGAAAAAAACTGCCAAGAAACCTATTGTTTTGTGCAGTGAAAATAAGCTAATCATTTTTAAACAAACTGGAAATGTACTGGTGACTGAGTACCAGGTTTAAAAGGACATTGTTTGTGTGTGTGTGTCTATGTGTGTGCATGTCTGCGTAGATGTGTATGTATCTGCATTGTAATTTTAGTGTGTGTATATTTATGTGTGCATGAGTGTGTAAATGATTATCACTGATAATGAATTCTTGAAAAAATAAAATGAGTTTTTCCATTCCAGTTGTTCTTTATTCTTCATAAGAATATAAACTAACAACATGAGATACAAAGGATTTGTTACAAAGAAAAAAAGAGGTACTAATTTTTACTGTCCATGCATCAATTATTATCCTATATTAGTATTTATGCAAAGTAGTATATGAAAATATTTCTCTTGAAATTTATACATAGTATCTGTATTTGTCATTTAGTTTATATAGCCGCTATGAAAACACTAGGTTGCAATGATGTATTTGAGTCTAATAGCTTTCCATTTTTCTCTCAGTGGCAATATTTCTAACATAGATGGGACCAGGAAACTACTCAGTTGTAACAGAGTTCATTCTCGTGGGGCTGACGGAAGATGCTACAATCCGTGCCATCCTGTTTGTTGTGTTTCTAATAATCTATTCTTTCACCTTGATGGGCAACTTGAGCATCATCATGTTAATAAGAGGCAGTCCTCAGCTTCACACCCCCATGTACCTTTTCCTCAGCCATTTGGCTTTTGTAGACATTGGGTACTCCTCATCAGTCACACCCGTTATGCTGAGGGGATTTCTCATTAAGGAAACATTTATACTTGTTGCTGGTTGTGTGGCTCAACTCTGTTTTGTTGTGACATTTGGGTCAGCTGAGTGCTTCCTGCTGGCTGCCATGGCCTATGACCGCTATGTGGCCATCTGTTCCCCTCTGCTCTACTCCACACAGATGTCCTCCACAGTCTGCACCCTCCTAGTGGGCGCTTCCTACGTAGGTGGATGTGTGAATGCTTGGACATTTACTGGCTGTTTATTAAATCTGTCCTTCTGTGGACCAAATAAAGTTAATCACTTTTTCTGTGACTATTCACCCCTTCTGAAGCTTTCTTGTTCTCATGATTTTTCTTCTGAAGTCATTCCAGCAATTTCTTCAGGCTCCATCATTGTGGTCACTGTATTCATCATTGCTCTGTCTTATGTCTACATCCTTGTCTCTATCTTGAAGATGCGCTCCCCTGAGGGCCGCCATAAGGCCTTCTCCACCTGCACCTCCCACCTCACTGCAGTCACTCTGTTCTATGGGACCATCACCTTCATCTATGTGATGCCCAAGTCCAGCTATTCCACAGACCAGAACAAGGTGGTGTCTGTGTTCTACACTGTGGTGATCCCCATGTTGAACCCCCTCATCTACAGCCTCAGAAACAAGGATGTTAAAGATGCCATGAAAAAACTGGTGGCTAATACTCATTGGTAGCTACAAATATCTGGGATTTTAAACAGTGTAATGATCTCTGAACATCCAGATGAATGGACAGTATACTATGGAAATTTGCAATTATATCAATGATATTTTAGACATAAATCTTATCATCTACTATTAAGAAATTCTTCATCATGAAAACAGTGGGTTCACTACTATGGCAACATTTAGCAATTTTCTTCTTTTTAATCCTTTCATTGACCAACATTTTTTGCATCTATAAAAACATGTTCTCACATAACTTCCATTTTCTTTGGAAGCAACTTTTAGGTTTCAAATTGTAGAATCATCTGGAATCGTTTGAATAAGAATAGTATTGCCATCCAAGATCTTTGCAAAAATGAAATGACCTCCTTCTTTACAAAAATCTAACTGCTGAAGGCAGGGGTGTAGGTGATAGGAAAATTGTGTTATCAGGAGTTTTTCTCTTATGCTAGCTATCTTATCCAGTCAACCCAAGAGGTAGTTCAGATTCTTTCTATCTATTGACACTCATGTTTTAGCAATCTGATGAACCCAAGGCCTAAAGAGGCCCCTTCAGTACATCTTCTGGGGATATTTGGGATGATCTCACTTCTGTGGAGATGAAGATGTAATGACTCAGTTTCCTCTGATTGTTCCAGTTTTTTATATACTGTGTACTTTTGCCATATTTTTTTAATTATGTATTACTTTCATGCCTCTGAAACTGAAAATGTATAACATTTAACACATAATTCTGATATGGTCATAATTTTAGAAAAGGATTTTCTGAAAGACTAATTTTCAATTTTCTGATTTAAAATTGTTTGTTTCTAAATTTACCTAGTTTGTGCTTGCACACTAATTGTCTTTTGTGTGAATACATCTTTTAAAATTATTTTTGTCTTTAATAAAAAAGTAAACATAAAATTAATCCCAACACATATTATATTACAGGATTTCTTTTAATTTGACTGATAAGAACAGATACTATATTTGACATTACCTAAACGCTAAACCAGAGCAATGCTATCTAATTGCCAGCAGTGTTTCTTAAATCTTCAGGATCTAGTTTGAATTTCTTATATACCACATATATTTCTGCACCTCTATAGCAGCAGAGTAATTGAGACTTTGGTTGAAATCTCCTAAATTCTATTTCTCTAGAATTTTCTAATAATCTTTTATATCTAATTATATGAATTGTTTTCTTCTCAAAATAACTAGAAGTTGTTAGTCTTTCCTGAAATATCCCCCTGAGTGAAGTGTTTGAGGTGCTTATTGAAAACTAAGCATCACATACATAAATGCTGTATGGATATCATGATGTGGTTGGGGAATACCTCCCTGTATCAAGAGAGGAAAAGATGACATATTGTGACTGGAGGTTTTCAGTCAAGAAAATTTACTGACTAACTTTCATAAGTATACATTACTCATTTTATTTTTACTAGAATTTAAGGGATCAAAAACAAAGAAAGAAAATCAACTTAAATGTTTATTTTGGTGGGGCCATAAATGTGTTCAGAAGAGGAAGAATTCCATATTGAACCTTGTAATTTTTATACTCCCATCACTCAAAACACAACAATATAGGTGATACTTTCATAAAGCCTCCATAAAATCAGGCTAGGGCCAGACTTTAGAACATTTTTTTGATTGGTGATTACTTTGGGAAAGACCAGATCATTGTGGGCAGAGCCACCAGTGAACTGGTGGTCCTGGGTTCTACGAGAAAGAATGAAGATCAATTTAAATATTTAGCTATGGGCCTCCGTCATAAATATGTTCAGAAGAGAATGCATTCTATATGTGTAATTTCAAGACTTCGACTTCAGTTTAATGTCCTTAGTACACAGTTTGAAGCACTTATCCTCCTGTCACCCAAAACAAAATAAGATGACATCTAAGATAACTTTCATGTAGCAATTTGAGGCAAACGGTAGGCAATAAGCAACTTAGGTTTTCCCCCATCATCTATTGTAATTTTTATTATATTCCTAAACAACCTCAACTCTTCCTATATTTCTCAGTTAAAACTGATAAGCCCCTTTATGGTGGTGTGCATTATTATCTTCATATGTTACTGATTAATTGATTTTAGAGATGACAGAGAGATATGCTTGGATGTGATTAAGAATTTACCAGCAGAAAGAAACAGGCAAGGCTCAACCGACCTCCATTGGAGCAGGTAAAGCCCAAACAACCTCCACAGCAGTAGGAAGGCATGACCTCTGGGAGTACCTAGTGATCTCCAGAAGTGCCAAGCAACTTCCTGCAAGACCAGAACCATGGCCCTGACTCCATCATGAGGCGTGACCATCTGAGCTTTGGATCCACTGGAACCTGGAGGAGTGGTCATTGGAGACAAGGCACAAGTATAGAGGGCCCCTACCCCACTGTTTTAGCTTCACTAGCCAGCCAGCCAGAAGACAAGCTTCCTCCAGGTAGGCTACTCCAACACCCCAACCCAATCATTCAGACTCTGTAAGCTACAAGGGCTATTCTGCCCCCAAACCCACCCATCCCTCTGCAACCTCAGAGGAATTCTGAAGCACAGGCTGCAACTGCCCAGAGCAAACCAAGAGAACAGGCCAAAAGAGACCTCAGCAGCTCCCTGAGACATATACAGCTACTTACTTCATAGAGTAGACTAAGAACAGTACCCTAAGACACAGACAGCAAGGATTGGACCAAGAAGCAAAGACACTACCTGCATAATTGGAGGAGGAGCGGGAGAGACGCCAAAGCAAACATTCATTCAACAACCTAAAAAGCAACATGGTAATGCCAGAACCCAGTGGTCATACAATAGGAAAACCTGATCATGCTAACCCAGAAGAAGTAGAAGAAAATGATCTTCAATGTAACTTTATGAAGATGATTAAAAAAAAACCTTAAAGAGGAAATGAAAATTTCCCTTAAAGAAAGATTTGGAATCATCATTTATTCAAGGCATCAATGACCAAAATCCCTGTGATGGCTGACAGAAAAAAATCTCTTTCTATCTAACATTCCAGGGGTGGGGCAAACAGGGATGATGTATTAATTTCTGTAATTACTTCCTGCTGACCTTAAAACATTGTTCTCAGGGCTCTGGAAGGCCAAAATGCGGGTCAAAGATGAGGGAACTTAGAAGCATCTGGTTCATAGACAAGTTGAAAAGACAGCAATCACATTGGCTGGATTGGTCCATAGCAGCTTTCAGACTCATAGTTATTTGGAGCAGGTTGTTGTCAGTAATTGATGCTTGGATGTGCCAAATGGAAACCTGTTACGACAGATACAAACTAGAAAAAGAAGTTGTATAATTCTCTCCAATTTGTGAAATTTGTATGAACCTCTATTTTATAAAATAAAACATAAAAGTTTTAGTTATATTAGCAATATCAATCTGCACTGAAATTCATATTGTAGAAAATCAGGTAACAGGTATCTGTAAAACAGCAGGAGTAGACTCATATTCTTGAATCCTAGCAAAAACTATAGATTTGGGTTAAATGGCATATAAGCCTATCTAAATTCAGAAGACAACCAAAAGAAATTTAAAATCTTGAGCTTGTGACCCAAACAGTAGGTAATTATTTGTCTACCAAGCTTCTCAGAACTATACGACAGAATGGGAAAGAAACCTGAAACATTTTTCATATAACCTATATCTCCATCTTAAACCATCTTCTGAGACCCTCAAAAGGTCATATGGATACCCAGCATGAAAAAATTATTGACCAATCAGGAGCTCTTGTTCGGCAGGTTGATCTGTCATGTATTGTTGACTGTAAACACAATTTCCTTTCCTTCGCAAACAGCAGAATGAAAAACTGGTGAATCAGGAACATAGTCAACAATCCCTGATAACAGGCCAAGCAGTGTTTAAAAGAATATAGTTTCCGTGTAATTATTCCGGGTGTAAAGCTAGCCGGGTGGCGGGATGCAGCCCACTGCTCCTACTACAGAGTGGTGCATGTTGGGCGCCAAAATGAAGGGGTGTAAATGACCAGCAAATAGGATTAACCAGGATAGCTTTAATATCAGCTTTATTAAGGGGAAGAAGGGGAGAGCTTACAAAACCAGCGCTCCAGCGACAAGCAGGAAATAAAAAGGGAAGGCAGGGAGCACACCTGCCAGATTTATAGGTAAACATTAGCCTAATGCAAACATGCCCCTTTAGACAAGGTGATTGGCTGGGCTTCCCCTACATCATGTGGCATACTTTCATAATTTATGAAACAAATGTTAAACTCTTGGTCAACTTGTAATAGAATTACCTCTAAATACTGGATAGACTAAGATGCAGCTGTCTTGGAACTTGGTCCACAAATACAATGGAGGACCATGTGGAAAGAAGTTAAGACCGTTGAACAATGGAGTAGAGCAAGAGACAGACTTTTCAGTAAAGCAGGAAATTTAAAGGACTTCCCACCTTGTATTGGAAAGTTTGTCAGTCACTTTCCTCTGTGTCCTGCAGAATATCTGGCACACTTTTCTGTGAAACAGGAATCTTGAAGGACTGTCCTGCCTTGTCTTAGCCTTGTCTTAGAAAAGTTCAACAATCTGTTTCTTGTTTCCCACATGTCCATTCTGAACAGCATACTGTCATCAGTCAAGGCAACAGCGGTTTCTTGCCCAAATGCCTTCAAACTCCTGAGAACTGAAAAAACTCTAAACTGAATCACCACTGGATCAAAAAAGAAATTAAGAAAGAAACTAAAGACTTCCTTGAATTCAATGAAAATAAATCCACAAATACCCAAACTTATAGGACACTATGAAAGTAGTGCTAAGAAAAAAGTTCATAGTACAAACTGTTTACATAAAAATCTTAGAGAAATTTCACATGAGCGACTTAACAGTATACCTGAAATCTCTAGAACAAAAAGAAGCAAACTCACCCAGGAAGAATGGATGGCAAGAAATAATCAAACTCAGTATTGAAATCAATAAAACTGAAACAGAATATAAGGAATCAATGAAATAAAGAGTTGGTTCTTTAAGGTAATCAACAAGAAGACAAAATCTTATCCAAACTAACCAAAAGGCAATAAAAAATATCCAAATTAAAATCAGAAATGAAAAGGGGAACATAACAACAAACTCCAGGAAAATATACAGAAACATTAGGTCATACTTTAAAAACCTATACTTCACAAAATTGGAAAATCAAAAAGAAATTTACACGTTTCTTGATAGGTATTAAAATTAATTAAAATATTCCAAAATTAAATCAAGACAAGACAAACAATTTAAATAAATCTATAACACTAAAAAAATAGAAACAGCCATTAAAATATGAAAACCAAAAAAAGCACAGGGTCAATAGTTTCAGCACAGAATCCTATCAGAATTTCAAAGAATAACTAATATCAATGATCCAAAAATTTTCCTGCACAATAGAAACAGAGGAATAATGCCAAATTCTTTTTATGAGGTCACAGATACACAGATACCCAAACCAAACAATGATGCAACAAATAAAAAGAATTACAGATCAGTCTTCCTCATGAACATTGATGCAAAATACTCAATAAAATATTGACAAGCCAAATCAAAAAAGACATAAAAATAATCATGCACCATGACCAATAAGCCTTTATCCCAGAGATGCAGTTGGTTAAACATATGAAAACCTATCAGTTGTAGGGTACTTCCCACTTTCTCTTCTATCAGGTTCAGTGTGTTTGGACTGATATTGAGGTCTTTATCCATTTGGACTTGAGTTTTGTGCAAGGTGATATATGGGTCTAATTTCAATCTTCTACAGGTTGACATCTACTTGTGCCAGCACCATTAGTTGAAGATGCTTTCTTTCTTCCATTGTATACTTTTAGCTCCTTTATCGAAAATGAGGTGTTCATAGGTTTGGGGATTGAATTCCGGGTCTTCTATGCGATTCCATTGGTCGACTTCTCTGTTTTTATGCCAATACCACACTGTTTTCATTACTGTAGCTCTGTGATAGAGTTTGAAGTCAGGGAT
>NW_026068022.1:4199464-4203748 GCF_014885135.2 Alexandromys fortis | reverse complement strand
GTTCACCTTCCTAGACATGGACGGAGGGGGGAGGACCTTGGCCTTTCCACAGGGCAGGGAACCATGACTGCTCTTTGGATTGGAGAGGGAGGGGGAGAGGAGTGGGGGAAGGAGGAGAGGAGTAGGGGGAGGGGGAGAAGAGTGGGGGGAGGGGGAGAAGAGTGGGGAGAGGGGGAAGGAAATGGGAGGCTGGGAGGAGGCAGAAACTTTTTTTCCTATTCTCAATTTAAAAAAATTATAAAATATGGAGAAAAAAAGAAAACCTATCAATGTAATATACCATATAAATAAACTGAAAGAAAAAAAAACATGACCATCTCAGTAGATGCGCAAAAATGATTTGATAAACTCCAACATTCCTTCATGATAAATGTTTTACAGAGGACAGGGATAAAAGGAGCATATCTAAACATAATAAAGGCAATATATAGCAAACCAACATCCAACTAAATGGAGAGAAACGCAAAGCAATTCCACTGACATCAGGGAAAAGACTAGGCTGTCCCTTCCCTCCATATCTATTAAACATAGTACTCGAGGTTCTAGCTAGAACAATAAGACAGTAAAAGGAGATTAAATGGATACAAATTGTAAAAGAAGTTATATTTTCACTATTTGCAGACGATATGATAGCATAATTAACTCACCCCAAAATTTCTACCAGGAAGCTCCTAGAGCTGATAAACACCTTCAAGTAATGTCACAGGACACAAAATTAACTCAAAAATTCAGTATCCTCCTATATATAAATTATAAGCAGGTCCAGCACTTATAGCAGACTTTTCTCTTTGAAGAGCACTATCATATTTGGTTTTTAGACTGCATTTCCATTGGCCATAAAGGAGAGGTGCATACTGTCTAATAGCCCCATGACTCTCTGGAAGAAGGATATGTTAACATGGGGTCACGTATTCTTTCATGGTCCCTGCCGTGTTCAGGGAACTGGACAGTAAACAAGAAAGCATGGGCAGTGGAGTTTTGAAGGTTGGTTAGTCCTCAGTGCTCAGCCACGTTTATCAAGGGGGCATCAAAGATAGAGTGAATGACTCCATAAAATTAAGATTAACAGGACTCAAACTGGGTCTTCAACCAGAAGAACACTGTTTCTACCAAACTCATCATAAAATGATAGCGGAAATCTGATTGAAATTGGAATTATGAGATACCAATTCTCAGTCATGTATTTTTTGATTCACAGTTTTCTATATAACAATATTTTATGCCTTTGGCTGTCAGTATTATGTATTTACATCTCCTCCCTCTCCATATTTTTCAAGGACCCAAGGAAATACATTTCATCACTCACCACAAAGAACTTACACAAATGAAAGAATATTGAATGAAAGAATCCAAAGTAGTATATTTCATCTCAGTATCAACTAACATGAAATCTAAAATTAACCCAAAAATCAACATTTACTTGAGGTAATACATATTTATGTCCATATATATTCAATATTTATTGAATAAAAGTGCATTAATTTTCACATGAAAATGAAAAATCCAGATTGACCTCTTTAAATGTATGTTCATATATAATGAATGACAAATTTTCCTCTGTGATAATGATCCCTGGGGCTTTGAATTCACATTTGAGTTCACAGACCCTTGAGAGACTTACTCTAAACAATGAATATGGGAGACAGCTAGGACACTATAAAACCTTGTTATAATTATCTTCACTTCCTACTTTAAAATGAATCTCTATTTCAAAAGGTGAGTGTACTGATTTCCCTCTACCATTGGAGAATACTTTGTTCTTTGAAAATGTATGTAATTTATAAGCTGTAGTTCCTAAAAAAAATCGGGTGTAATAAAAAATTTTAACTGATGCAACTTATAATTTCATAGTCAATTCTTATGAATAATTAGTCATAAAACCTAGCTCTCAAAGTTCTCTTATTTATTCACACACTTTGAAAAGGGTCTCTAGTGGCTTTTAAGCATAAAATTTAAAAAATGCTAATAAATTCACTAGTTTTGACATAGGTTGGTAATTTCATGGCAACTATGTCATGAAAATACAGAATATGATTAATGACTGATCCAGCATCACAAGCACCAGGAACAATGAACAAACACAAAAATATAAAAATCCAAGCCTAAAAATCTCAAGCTATGAGAGTCAGCTAGCTCCTACCTGAGGTAACCTGGGAAACAATATTTCAGGAACCCCTGTCTTCTGCTGAAAATCACATTATTTCATTCCATTGTACTCCAGCTAGAAAGTATCATTACATTAGGAGACAATTTGGTGAACGTGTGAACAAACACATACTAATATTATTAGAAAGGGTATGCACATGTTTGCAATTGGTTAGGTGCCAGTGAGAATGACTTGATAAAGCAGTGCTTTAGTTCATAAGGACTAAATAAGTCTACAGTATGGCCTTGCATTTATAATTTTAGTGTAAGTTATTTTTATTTTTCCCAGTTCTTCCAAGAAATTTTATCTCTTCTTGTAATAATTGGCCATAGGTCAATCAGATAGCTGATAGTCTGAATAATGCATGCCCCTAACCACGGACCTCTTGTGCTGAGGAGCTGACCTGCTGTGTCTCCAAACTAACAAGCACTCTCCACTTTATTGTCCCTCTTCAAATGCAGTGTAATACAAGTAAACTGATGTGCTTTTCAGTTTGTTCCCACTCTTCAAACAGTGTACTAATAGACTGAATTCATGTCGCCCGTAGTTCAGGTCCTCCTTGTATGTAATGTTGAGTGACTTAACATTTTTAAATCACACATTTTTATCAACTGTGAAACTGAATTATTAAGAATATTAATATTATTCCATGGAAATGGAAGTAGGGCACCATATGATATATTAAATCCAATGCAGGTAATTTGTAAAGGATTCTTTTCTCAATCATTATTATATATTAATATATTATATCCTGACCATATTTTGCACACAATCATCTTTTCCCAGTCAACCCACACCTCCCTTCTTCACTTTATCCATTCCTCCCCTATTTCCCTTCAGAAAAAGTTAAGCCGCACAGGGACATCAACCAAATGTGGCATATCAAGTTGCAATAAGAATAGGCATATTCACTCGTTAAGTCTGGATATTGATTCTATGGATTTTTCCGTGACGTCCTTGACCTCTCTGGCTCCTACAATTCTTCCTCGGGATTCCCCTAGCTCCCCCTAACATTTAGCTATGGATCTCCACATCTTCTCCCACCAGTTGCTGCATGAAGCACCTCTGGTGATGATTATGCTAGGCTTGAGTCTACAAGTATAGAAGAGTATCATTAGTAATAATATCATTGACTTTTCTGCTGGTCATGTTTGCTTCCATCCTAGGTCTCTTGGGTATCCATATTCTAATTCTTGGCTCTCTAGGCATTGCCAGGAATCTCTCTCATGACGTGGGTGGTTGACTGCCCCCAAAATTTGTGTGCCACCTTTACCAGCACATCTTGCAAGGACAACAAATTGTAGGTGAAAGTATTGTGACTGGGTTGGTGTTCTAATCCCTTCAGTAGAAGCCTTGCCTGGTTTCAGAAGATGGCCTCTTCAGGCTCCATATGCTCCATTGCTGAGTCTTAGCTAGAATCACTCTGATAGATTCCTGGGAGATTCCTTTGCACTAGGATTCTGCCTCACCCTTTAATGCTCTCTAATTCCAGTTGTCTCTCCCAGTACTCTCTCCCTTAATCTGCCAAACCCCATATCTGGCCTCTCCTATAAGCATCCTCCCATGCCTAGAGTCCACCTGTAAAATCTATTCAATTCCCCCCTTCTTAGGGAGATTGATGCATCCTATCTTGGTTCTTCCTTGTTATCTAACATCTCTGAATTTTGGGGCTTGTAGAATTGCTACTTTTACTTTATAGCTAATATTGGAAAGGATTCTTAAAGACTTCATTAATGATTTAAGACTTCATTACATAATTTTGCATTTGTAAAACTGAATTTTGCATACATATTATATTGCTTTGTTATTATCCATACTATACTGTTATTTTATTGCATATTTAGTTTTAAATACACAAATTATACACATAAATGTAAATTAAATATTAACTATTAGAAGGAAGCTTCTAGCATTTTATCTTGAAATTTATAAAATAATCAATGCACATACGCATAAAAATACTGAAAGTTCAATATAATACCCCAATTATATGTTTTGAAGAACATATTTGTTTATTTATTTATTTTTAAATATAATTTTTTTATTGAAAAAAAAAGATTTCCGCCTCCTCCCCGCCTCCCATTTCCCTCCCCGTCTCCCTTTTCCCCTTTCCTCCCTCTCCTCTCCCCCTCCCCCCC
>NW_026068022.1:4184364-4198783 GCF_014885135.2 Alexandromys fortis | reverse complement strand
CCCCCTCCCCCAAGATCCCATTTTTTGCCCGGCAATCTTGTCTACTTCCCATAATCAGGAGGATAGCTATATGTTTTTCTTTGGGATCACCTTCTTATTTAGCTTCTGGTTTCTAGAGATAAATAAAGGTCAGTGAGTCTATAATTTGATCTCCTAAAGAAACATATTTGTTTATAACTTCTATCTATGTGTTACTGAAATTGCAGCCATATATAATCTCTTCCTGTAATGTCTCCATCACAGCCTTGCTCTGGCAGCACCTACACTCTCCCATGGCTCTCCTGGAGAGTGGAAACCACACTGCAGTGACAGAGTTCATTCTATTGGGCCTGACAGATGACCCAGTCCTTAAAGTCATCCTCTTCACCATCATCCTGTGCATCTACCTGGTGACCGTGTCTGGGAACCTCAGCACCATCCTTCTCATCAGAGTCTCTTCCCAGCTCCATCATCCCATGTATTTTTTTCTCAGCCACTTGGCTTCTGTTGACATAAGCTTCTCATCTTCTGTCATACCTAATATGCTTGTCAACTTCCTGGTAGAGAGAAAAACCATCTCCTACCTTGGATGTGCCATCCAACTTGGCTCAGCTGCTTTTTTTGGTTCGACTGAGTTCTTTCTCCTGGCTGCCATGGCTTATGATAGGTTTGTAGCAATCTGAAACCCACTGCTTTATTCAACCAAGATGTCTACACAAGTCTGTGTCCAGTTGCTTGCAGCATCTTATATTGGTGGTTTTCTTAATGCTTCCTCATATACCATTTCCTTCTTTTCTTTTTCCTTCTGTAGATCAAATAGAGTCAATCACTTTTTCTGTGATTTTACTCCATTAGTTGAACTCTCCTGTTCTTATGACAGTGTCCTCATAGTTCTTGATACATTTTCTGCAGGCTCCATCATTTCAATAACAGTGTTTGTCATAGCTGTCTCTTATACCTACATCCTCATCACCATCCTGAAGATGCGCTCTACTGAGGGCCGCCACAAGGCCTTCTCCACCTGCACCTCTCATCTCACTGCAGTCACTCTCTACTATGGGACTGTCACATTCATCTATGTGATGCCCAAGTCCAGCTACTCCACAGACCAGAACAAGGTGGTGTCTTTGTTCTATATAGTTGTGATCCCCATGTTGAACCCGCTCATCTACAGCCTCAGAAACAATGAGATCAAGGGTGCTTTGAAGAGACAGCTTGGTAAAAAATCATTTTCTTAGATATGTTATTTTGTCAAATATTGTATATGTATTTGTCAAACAATATACCATAGGCATGGTATTGAATGGAAACTGGATATTGATAATTGAAATATATGTTATGGAATATAACCAAACTTAAAGTTTGGCAGTAAATATGCAGAGTTAGTATTTATTCACCAGAAAGTAAATCACATGTTCATAATACGTTATTCATTTTATGTATAATCAAAAATAATTCCACACAAAATCAGTTACTGAAAATTATTTTTCAGTTGTGCTCACATTGTAAAGTAATTCACTGCTATGTAGAAACTATTGACTATAAAATTTTAAAGTCTGTGTCCATTTTCTATGACAGCTACCCTTAAGTGTGCATAAAAACTATAGTTAGAACAAACACATTTAGAAAGACAATGACAAGGTGGAGCAGACAATAAAATTGCTGGAGGTGTTTTTTATCAGGGGCCTCTGAGTGTCAACCTCAGTGCCCCTCAGGATTAAAATAGAAGGCTCACAGCAAGTGCAGGACTTAGAAGGATATGAGGGCAAAATGAACTCTCAAATACGCACTTTTCTGCATCGGTTTCTTTATTCTTCATCTGTTGTTCTCCTCCTGTTTTGTAAAGTTTCCAGTTTGTATACACACACAGAACACATGCAATTCTCTGAGCTTGGATGGTCCTTTATCTTTGAAGTTCCCAAATGTGACTTCTATGAAAGACTCCTTTCCTGACTACATGTTCTGACAAATAGAACATAGTTGTAAGGAGATGGCTTCTAATGTCTCTCAGGGAACAGAAAGGAGATATGGCTGTGGAACCAAGGTTTACGGCTTCATAACTAAATTCTCTCACTGGAGGTCTCATGGGGTGGGGGAAGCCATCCAGTAAGCAAAATAGCAAGATAGCCCTTTAAATGTCCGTTGTCTTTGTGGGACAAATAGATTCAATTATTAAGTAAGTACCAGTACATCTTCTATATATCAAATCTGGATAACTAAATGAAAAGTCATCCCCTTGACCACTCACAGATATATGTGCTCATAAGGTTGAGATGCAGAGGGTGTGTGTAGGGAATGGGAGGAAGGAAGGGAGTGGGAATTTGGATTGGTATCTTTTTTTAAAAAATAATCTAATAAAAAATATTGAGATGCAATCATGAGATTACATATACACAATGCTTGAGATTACACACTACAATGCAGATATTGGAGAGATACCAAGCTGCTTCAGCAAAAGTGAGCAACAGCTTTCAGAGTCAATGGTCTTGCAGACCTTGTCTGGATGGGATTAATCCTCTGTCAGATAATCAAGCCTCTGGTGGGATGACAACTGAACACTAAATGACACCTGCTTTTTATGGCCCCTGACAGGTTTTATTGCTGTATAATCATTTATTTGGATGGGACTTTCACACTCATAGGCATTATATCTGTGTTCCAATCCTCTGATGCCTATTTGTAGAAGGAATGTCACATTTGGGAGGGTGAGATATTTCTGGATAATATGCTGCCTTAGGAAATACATTTTTAGATAAAAAATTATTAGAGTGGAATTCTGAACCTGGTAGAATCCATGTGCTCTGTCTCTAAGCCCATAGTCCCAGTTTCACCTGAGATTCCTTATTCATCTCTGTATACTAATTGTCAGAGAAACAGTGGGTTGCAATTGAAGTTCAAGGTTTCAAACCACCAGGACTAAACTCTCTGATGGAACAATATTGATTAGGAAAGGCCCTGAGACCACAGATCCTGGAATGTCTTTTGCTACTGCTATACCCTTACATGTTTATTGCTGTTACTTTTCACTGGTATCACGATTGCTGTGAACAGATGGGGGGGAGACCCCCTACTGCCTGTAATACAGTGCGTTTATCTCAAGAAAACATCCTGCTATTCTGGACACTTGTTTTCTGTGGATTGTCATAAGGATGATTCCTCCCTGAGCTGTACTGTTTAATTGATAATAATAATTTCAGCTTATACAGAGTTTTGATGAATAAAGTAAATACAAGGAAATGCTACATAGTCAGGGCTTATGATTTTAATCTAAGGAGCTGCATAGGTTATAGCTCAAGTTAATGATTAAGAAAAACAATTGAGTTGCAGGATCCAGGCTGGCTCAAATTTCTTTAATCTTAATGCTGAAAGATGCAGCCACAGGTTTCAGTGTGAATCCTTAGCGGAAACAAAGCTCTAAAAATAACTTTAGGTTAGATCAGATGCTTCGAGAATAGATTTAAGAGGAAAAACCCCAGAAAACAATCTAAACTTCACAAGGACACATAGCTGAGTTATATATTCATTAGGTTGGGGTTAGAAATACAAAGCAGCCCAATCGATGCTGGCTGACAGACTTTCCTTGCTAGATTTGCTTGGTGATCAAATGTGATGATTACTTCCTTGTACTCATTTCTGTCCTCGACCTCCTGATATAAAAAAAAAAAAACTCTTGATAGGTGTGTATGTATCCTAAAGATTTGAAGTCAAGCTGACTAATTCTTTTTCATATACATAAGTTTAGGCTTGTGATTTCTTGTAAGATTTCTTTTCAAGAGAAGTAATAAAATAATTGGCTCTGCAACATGCAACATGACAGTGAAAGGCCTGACTAAGTAAGAATAATACCTTGTTTGTCCAAAAGTTAATCTAAAACAAATTGTTTGAATATGAATGTAAGTGGGTTCGTGGGATAATTTGTGTTTCACCTGTAATACGTAAAATGTTTAAACATGTAAGGAAGATGAAAAAAACATGTTTTACCTGCATTCATTATAATCATTCACTTGAAAAACAGAATGCAACTACATTGTAATTCTTGTGTTGCATATATACTTATATTCTGATGTACTTTTTTGAAGTATATAAACTGTAGAAAAAAGTATAAAGTAGAAAGAACATGGAATGAGCATGAGAGGAAATAATAAAGATGGAAACCATCAAGACAGAGTATGCATGATTTTTCACTAAACCCCTCAGATAGAAAAGTCTAGTATATGGACTGAGCTCCCAAAGTCCAAATGAGGAGCAGAAGGAGGGAGAACATGAACAAGGAAGTCAGGACTGCGAGGGGTGAGCCCACCCACTGAGACGGTGGGGCTGATCTAATGGGAGCTCACCAAGGCCAGCTAAACTGGGACTGATGGAGCATGTGATCAAACGGGACTCTCTGAATGTGGCAGACAAGGAGGGCTGACTGAGAAGCCAAGGACAATGGCACTGGGTTATGATCCTACTGCATGTACTGGCTTTGTGGGAGACTAGTCTGTTTGTATGCTCACCTTCCTAGACCTGGATGGAGGGGGGAGGACCATGGACTTCACACTGGGCAGGGAACCCTGACTGCTCTTTGGACTGGAGAGGGAGGAGGAGAGGAAGTGGGAGGATGAGGAAGGAAATGGGAGGAGGTGGAAATATTTAATAATAATAATAAAGGAAAGTCTAGTATATGCCAATGCTATGGAATCCTTTCAAAGCCTTGTGCTTTTCTGATGGCTGGTTCCCCAGGCAACAATAACTAATGATGATGATACTTTTTATCTTTCTCTCCGAACTTATTGCCTTACACTTAGGAACCCCATAATTGTATTAGTTTACTGATTCTAGAGTATAAGTGTATCTTCTTTCTCCCTCTCTATGGCTCTACTTTGCCATGAAGTTTGTAGATTTAAGGCCAACTTAATCTGCAACTATTCATTGCCAGTGTCTACTTCAACCTGTCCTCTTTCACAATAAATAGTATCAATAAGATAGCTAATCTAATGTGTCACCTTGACTATGATATGGTGCCCAACTATTTGCTCCAATACCAATGCAAGTAAGTTGAATGGTGTGGGAAGTAATTTACATCTACCACTCACTGAGTAAAGCAGATTATCTCTTAATGTAAATAGCTTTTTATGATAAGCTTACAGCTTAATAAGTATTAGGCTCAGTTAGGCCCAGTGCTTCACTCTAGATCTGTGTATCTGTTTCCATAGGTTGCTGGTTGACGGTTCTATGATGACAATTAAGGTAGTCATCAATCTGATTAGAGGGGACAGCCAGTTTAGGCATCCTCTCATTTGTTACTTAGAGTCCTAGCTGGGGTCATCCTTATTGATTCCTGAGAATTTCCCTAGGGCCATGTTTCTTGCTAGCCCTTTAATGGTTCCCTCAATCAAGATATCTCTTTCCTTTTTCTCCATCACTGTTCTTGAGCATCCCGTTCCCTCATGTTCTCCTCCTCCCTTCTCTTCTCTGCTTCCCCTCCCTTTCCTATTTTTTTTCAGGAGGTCTTATCTGTTTTCCCTTCACAGGAGGATCCATGTAAGTCTCTCAAAGTGTTCTCCTTGTTAGCTAGCTTCTCTGGCATTGTGGACTACAGGCTGATTACCCTTTGCTTTATGTCTGATATCCACTTATAAGTGAATTCATGCCATATTTGTCTATCTGGATATGGGTTACCTTACTCAGGATGGTTTTTCCTATTTCCATCCATTTGTATGCATATTTCAAGATGTCATTGTTTTTAGCCACTGAGTAGTACTACATTGTATACCACATTTTCTTTGCCATTCTTCAGTTGAGGGAAATTTAGGTTGTTTCCGAGTTCTGGCTATTACAAATAATGTTGTTATGTACACAGTAGAGCAAATGTCATATGAGTGAACATCCTTTGGGTATATGCCCAAGAATGGTATTGCTGGGTCCTGAGGTAGGTTGATTCCCAATTTTCTGAGAAACTGCCACACTGATTTCCAAAGTGACTGTAAAAGTGTGAAATCCAATCAGCAATAGAGGAGTGTTCTACTTACTCTTCATCCTCTTCAGCCTAAGTTATCTTTGGTGTTTTTGATCTTATCCATTCTGAACAGTGTAAGATGGTATCTCAGAATTTGTTTTGATTTGCATGTCCCTGATGGCTAAGGATGTTGAGCAATTCCTTAAGTGTCTTTCAGTCATTTGCAATTCTTCTGTTGAGAATTCTAAGTTTATATCTGTACCATATTTTTAATATATTTTTTAAAAAAAATATCAATCCAATTTCCCACTCCCCCCCTCTTCCTATTCCCTTTATACTCCCTCCCACCCCACCCACCTCTAATCCTAAGAGAGGGTAAGGCACTTTGCTTTGTAGAAAGTCCAAGGCCTTTCCTACTAAATCTAAGCTGAGCAAGGTATACATCCAAAGAGAATAGGATCCCAAAAAGTCAGTACATGCAGTAGAATTAAATACCAGTGGCCCCTCAGTCTGCCCCAGCCATACAACTGTTAGCCACATTCAAAGGGACTAGTTTGGTCCTATGCTTGTTCTTCCCAGTTCAGCTGGAGTTGGTGAGCACCCATTAGCTCAGTGGATGAACCCTTCATGGTCTTGACCTCATTGCTCATATTCTCATTCCTTCTACTCTTCAACTGGACTTTGGGAGCTCAGTCCAGTGCTCTGATGTGGATCTCTGCCTCTGTTTCCATCTGTTGTTGGGCGAAGATTCTATGGTGATATTTAAGATAATCATCAGTCTGATTACAGGGGAAGGTCAGTTTGGCACCCTCTCCTCTACTGCTTAGGGTCTTAGCTGGGGTCTTCTTTGTGGATTTCTGAGAATTTTTCTAGAGCCAGGTTTCTTGCTAACCCCATTATGGCTCCCTCTATCAAGATAGCTCTTTCCTTGCTCTGATATCTGTCCTTCCATCTCAACTATCCCATTCCCTCAAGTTCTTCATAGATCTGGAGATGACTCAGAGGTTAAGAGCACTGGCTGCTCTTTCAGAGATCCTGTCTTCAATTCCCAGCAACCACATGGTGGTGACTCACTACCATCCATAATGAGATCTGGTTCCCTCTTCTTGCCTACAGGCATACATGCAGGCAGAGCACTGTACACATAATAAATAAATAAATAAATAAATAAATAAATAAATAAATAAATAAACCTTTGTCTATGGCCATACCACCTTGAATGCATCCAATCTCGTCTGTACTCTATTTTTAATTGGATTATTTGGTAATTTGATGTCTAGTTTCTTGTGTTCCTTATATATTTTGGAGATCAGTCCTCTGTCTGATCTGGGGTTGGTGAAGATCTTTTCCTATTCCTTGGGTTACTGTTTTGTCTTAGAGGCTGTTTCCTTGGCCTTACAGAGGCTACTGTATTACTGGTGTTACACTTAGGAAGTGGTTTCCTGTGCCCATGCATTCAAGGCTACTTCCCACTTTCTCTTCAATGAGGTTTGTTGTGGCTGGATTTATGTTGAGGTCTTTGATATATTTGGACTTAAGTTTTATGCATGGGAATAGATAAGGATCTATTTGCATTCTTCTACATGTTGATATCCAGTTATGCCAGCACCATTTGTTGAATATACTTTCTTTTTTCTATTGTATAATTTAGCTTCTTTGTCAAAAAATCAGGTGTTCATAAGTCTGTGAATTAGTATCAGGTTTTTTGACTCAATTTCATTAGTTTGCCTGTCTGTTTTATGCCAATGTGAAGCTGTTTTCATTACTGTCACTCTATAATAGAGCTTGATGTCAGATGCTTGGTGACACCTCTAGGAATTCCTTCATTGTAGAGGATTCTTTTGGCTTTTCTGGGTTTTTAGGGTTTCCACAAGAAGCTGAGAATTGTTCTTTTGAGGTCTTTGAAGAATTTTGTTGAGATTTTGATGGGGATGGCATTGAATCTGTAGATTGCTTTTGGTGGGATTGCCATTTTTGCTATGTTGATCCTATCTATCTAAAAGCATGAGAGATTTTTTCCATTTTCTGATATCTTCTTCAATTTCTTTCTTCAAAGACTTAAAGTTCTTATCATACAGGCCTTTCATTTCTTTTGTAAGTGTTACCCCAAGATGTTTTATGTTATTTGTGGCTATTATGAATGGTGATGTTTCTCTGATTTCCTTTTCAGCCCCTTATCATTTGTATATAGGAGGGCTATTAACTTTTTTTTTTTGCATTGATCTTGTATCCTGCAATATTACTGAAGGTGTTTATCAGCTGTTGGAGTTCCCTCAGAATTTTTGGGGTCAACTTATGTACACTATTATCTACAAATAGCAAAATTTTGACTTCTTTCTTTCTAACTTGTATCCCTTTGATCTCCTTTTGTTCTCTTATTACTCTAGCTAGAACTTCAAGTACAATGATGAATAGATATGAAGAGCATGGACACACTTCTCTTGCTCCTGATTTTAGTGAAATCACTTTGAGTTTCTCTCCATTTAATTTGATGTTAGTTGTCTGCTTGCTCTATATTACTTTTATTTTGTTTATATATGTTCCTTGTATCCCTGATTCCTCTAAAACCTTTATCATGAAGGGGTATTGGAATTTGTCAAATGCTTTTTCAGCATCTAATAAGATAATATGGTTTTTCTCTTTCAGTTTATTTATATGTTGGATTATATTGACAGATTTTTATATGTTGAAATTTGCCTTCATCTCTGGGATGAAATCAACTTGATTATAATAGACAACTTTTTTTGATGTGTTCTTGGATTTGGTTTCACAGTATTTTTACTGATTTTTGTTAAGCTCTACATTTTTCTCTGCTCCCTTCTCCCTGCCTCTTCAGCCCCCCCCCAAGGTCCCAATGCTTCCAATTTACTCAAGAGATTTTGAGTTTTCTACTTTCTACTTCCCATGTAGATTAGATCTATATAAGTCTCTCTTAGTGTCCTCGCCATTGTCTAAGTTCTCTGAGAACTGTTTTGTAAACTGTTTTTCTTTGCTTTATGTTTAAAAAATACCTATGAGTTAGTACTAGTGACAATTGTCTTTCTGTGTCTGGGTATTTTTAATCAATGTTCATGAGGGAAATTGGTCTGTAATTCTCTTTCTTAGTTGCATCTTTGTGTGGGTTGTGTACCAGAGTAACTGTCACATTGTATAAAGAGTTTGTCAGTCTCTCTTCTCTTTCTATTATGTGGAATAATTTGAGAAGTATTTGTATTAGCTCTTTAAAATTCTATTATAATTCTGCTCAAAAACCATCTGGTCCTGGGCTTTTTTGATTGGGATACTTTTGATGACTACTTCTATTTCCTTGGGGGATTAGAGGTCTATCTAAATTATTTATCTCTTCTTGATTTAATTTTGGTATGTGGTATCTATTCAGAAAATTGTCCATTTCCTTTAAATTTTCCAATTTTGTGGAGTACAGATTTTTGAAGTATGACCTTATGATTCTCTGGATTTCCTCTATGTTGTTATGTCTCCCTTTTCATTTCTGATTTTGTTAATTTTGATGTTCTTTTTCTCCCATTTGATTAGTTTGGATAAGGGTTTGTCTATTTTGTTAATTTTCTCAAAGAACCAACTTTTTGTCTTATTAATTCTTTGTATTGCTTTTTTGTTTCTACCATATTGATTTTAACCCTTATTTTGATTATTCCCTTTCATCTCCCCCCTCCAGAGATAGTTTGCTTCTTTTTGTTCTATAGCTTTCAGATGGGCTGTTAAGTCACTTGTGTGAAATTTCTCCAGGTTCTTTATGTGGGCACTTAGTGCTAAAACATTTCTTTTAACACTGCTTTCAAATTGTCCCACATGTTTGGGTATGTTGTACATTCATTTCCTTTGAATTCTATGAAGTCTTTAATTTCTTTCTTTATTTCTTCCTTGACCCAGGTGTAATTCAGTTGAACACTGTTCAATTTCCATGAGGTTGTAGGATTTCTGAGATTCAAGTTGTTGAATTCTAGCTTTAAATCATGGTGATCTGACAAGATACATGGGGTTATTTCAATGTTTTTTATCTGTTGAGGTTTGCTTTGTGAGCAAGTATGTGAACTATTTTACGGAAGTTTTCATGAGGTGCTGAAAAGAAGGTATACTCTTGTGTTTGGGTGAAATATTCTATAGACATCTATTAAGACCATTTGAGTCATGACATCTGTTAGTTCTCTTATTTCTCTGTTTAGTTTCTGTCTGGCAGACCTGTCTACTGGTGCGAGTTGACTGGTGTCTCCTACTATTAGTGTGTGTGTTATTTGATGTACAATTTAAGCTTTAGTAATCTTTGTTTTACATATCTGGGTGTTCTTGCATTTGGGGCATGGATGTTCAGAATTAAGACATTGTCTTGGTGGATTTTTTCCTATGATGAATATGAAGTGTCAAACTCCATTTCCTTTGATTGACTTTTGGTTGAAGACTATTTTGTGAGATATTTGGAGAGCTATACATGCTTGTTTCTTAGGTCCATTTGATTGTAAAATCTTTTCCCTACCCCTTACTCTGAGGTAATGCTTGCCCTTGAGGTTGAGGTATGCAGCAGGACAGATCCTGTCTTTGTATCCATTCCATTAACCTGTGGCTTTTTATAGGTGAATTGAGTCCATTGATATTAAGAGATATTAATGACCAGTGTTTGTTTATTCCTGTTAATTTTTGGTGGTTGTGTTTGTGTGTTTCCCTTCTTTGGGATTTGCTAGTGTGTGGTGTAAAGTTTATGGTTGCCTGTATTTTTTGAGTACAACTAACTTCCTTTGGTTGAAGTTTTCCTTCTAGTACTTTCTGTAACACTGAATTTGTGGATAGATAATATTTAAATTTGGTTTTGTCATGGAATATCTTGTTTTCTCTGGGCTTGTGGACTATAGGTTGGTTAACCTGTGCTTTGTGTCTAATATCCACTTATGAGGAAGTATATACCGAGTTTGTCCATCTGGGTCTGGGTTACCTCACTCAGGATGTTTTTCTTTTCTAGTTCCATCCATTTGCCTGTAAATTTTATCACTGAGTAATTAATTTTACATTCTGTAAATGTACCACATTTTCTTTATTCATTCTTTGGTTTAGGGCATCTAGGTTATTTCTAGGTTCTGGTTACTATGAATAATGCTGCTATGAACAAGGCTGAGCAAATGTTCTTGTTGCATGATTGTGCACCATTTGGGTAAATTTTCAAAGACTGGTATTGTTGGATCTTGAGGCAGATTGATTCCAAATTTTGGAATCACCGTACTGATTTCCAAAGCAGCTGTACAATTTTGTATTCCCACCAGCAATGAGTGAAGCTGTGAAGTTGAAGCCTGGATTGCATTGGAGACCCCAAAATGTTAGAGATGCCAGAGTTGTGGAATATGGGTCCAAGAGAGCAGTTAAAATGGAGTGGAACCAGTCCAAGAGGAAGAATACCTAAACAGTTATACCTAAACAGAGTTGGAGATCTGAAGAGTGTTTTGACATCAAACATGGTGATGCATCAGACATGGAGTTTGTGCAACCAGTTTTCAGTCAAGAGGACTTTTGACTCTAAAATAATATTCTCACTCCTCATTCTCTCTTCCCCCTCTTTGTGTCTTCCCCACTGCTTTTCACTTCCCATTCTCCCTCCATGTACATAAAGTTCAAGCACAATTACTTCAAATCTCTTGAGACAAGTTATTGAATGTGTGTGGTATGGGACAATGATCTGTATTCTGTCAATTATATTTTAAATAAATGCTGATTTATATAAATCAGGAAGTATAGGCTGGACAACTTGACAGGAAGTAGAGGCAGGTCAATGAGAACATGAGAATTCTAAGAAGGAAGTCCTAGTCTGCAGTCATGACCCAGCCACAGAAGTAAGATGTGACTGCCTCGCTGAATAAGGTACCGAGCCACGAGGCTAGCATAGACAAGAATAATGGGCTAATATAAGTTATAAGAGTTGATAAGAGGCTCTCTGCTCCTGCCTGTTCTAGAGACAGCCGCTTCTTTTCGCGCAGTGCCAGCCTCTTTCCAGAGACACGATGGTGAAGGTCGGAGTGAACGGATTTGGCCGTATTGGACGCCTGGTTACCAGGGCTGCCTTCACTTCTGGCAAAGTGGATGTTGTTGCCATCAATGACCCTTTCATTGACCTCAACTACATGGTCTACATGTTCCAGTATGACTCCACCCATGGCAAGTTCAAAGGCACAGTTAAGGCTGAGAATGGGAAGCTTGTCATCAACGGGAAGGCCATCACCATCTTCCAGGAGCGAGATCCCGCCAACATCAAATGGGGGGATGCCGGCGCCGAGTATGTTGTGGAGTCTACTGGTGTCTTCACCACCATGGAGAAGGCTGGGGCCCACTTGAAGGGTGGGGCCAAGAGGGTCATCATCTCCGCCCCTTCTGCCGATGCCCCCATGTTTGTGATGGGTGTGAACCATGACAAATATGACAATTCCCTCAAGATTGTCAGCAACGCTTCCTGCACCACCAACTGCTTAGCCCCCTTGGCCAAGGTCATCCATGACAACTTTGGCATCGTGGAAGGACTCATGACCACAGTCCATGCCATCACGGCCACCCAGAAGACTGTGGATGGCCCCTCTGGGAAGCTGTGGCGAGACGGCCGTGGCGCTGCCCAGAACATCATCCCTGCGTCCACTGGCGCTGCCAAGGCTGTGGGCAAAGTCATCCCAGAGCTGAACGGGAAGCTCACGGGCATGGCCTTCCGCGTTCCTACCCCCAATGTGTCCGTCGTCGATCTGACTTGCCGCCTGGAGAAAGCTGCCAAGTATGACGACATCAAGAAGGTGGTGAAGCAGGCATCCGAGGGCCCACTAAAGGGCATCCTGGGCTACACTGAGGACCAGGTCGTCTCCTGTGACTTTAACAGTGATTCCCACTCTTCCACCTTCGATGCTGGGGCTGGCATTGCTCTCAATGACAACTTTGTAAAGCTCATTTCCTGGTACGACAATGAATTCGGCTACAGCAACAGAGTGGTGGACCTCATGGCCTACATGGCCTCCAAGGAGTAAGAAGCCCGCCCTGGACCACCCATCCCAGCAAGGACACAGCAAGAGAGAGGTCCTCGGCTGCTGAGCAGTCCCTGTCCTAACTAACCCTTGACACTGAGCATCTCCTTCACATTTTCCATCCCAGACCCCCAGAATAGCAGGAGGGGGCTTAGGGAGCCCTACTCTCTTGAATACCATCAATAAAGTTCATTGCACCCCTAAAAAAAAGAGTTGATAAGAAGCCTGAGCTAATGGGCAAATGGGTTTATAACTAATGTAGACATCTGTGTGATTTTGGGGGGGGGGACTTAATGATTGTGAGAACCGGGCAGGACAGAAACCCTGACAACATGTGTACATATATTAGTAGTGCTTATATGTGTTGTGTGTGATTGTATGTTCTGTTTATGGGTAAAACAACTACAACCCTAAACACCTTCTTTCATCTGTGCTTACTCTATTCTAATTGATTTCCCATTCATCAGCCATACCCATGATCATAGAGTATTTTCTTCCTAAAATACTCATAAGATCTATATCATTTACTATGTCTAAGAATTGTTGAAATGGTCATCACAGTGGTCCATGTTAGTTGTCAGATAGACAGGATCTAGAATCAACTTTGAGGTAAACTTCAGGGAATGTCTATGAGGAGGTTCTAGATAGTGTTAATCCAATCAGGAAGATGCAATCTATATTTGAGACACAGACCACACTAAAATAACTATAGGAATTTAGGATATGTTAATGCATAATATACTGATTGTTATATATTCATGGCTTGTCTCCTCACAATATTAGATGTTTCACTTAGATGGACAAAATATCTTTCCCTCAACTCTAATTTCCATGTACTCCTAAGATTTTAGTAAAGTTAAATAAATAAAGAGTCTCAATGAATGAAAAAAGTTAATTAAAGAGAAAAGACACTTTCTCTTTCTGAAATCATTGATTCTTCAGGTTATGGATATGATACACAGCATGTAAACAGTCTCTACAGGCTAAGAAAAGGTCATGGTTTCAGGCATTAGCCAACCTTTAAGATCCACTCCTTGAGAGGGCAAATGGTCAGCTTTGTAAAAATATCTACTAGTGCTGGTCATCCTCAAGGGCTACTCTGCCCGATACATCCTCTCTCTTCCTATCCCACCCAGCCTGCATCCACAACCCCCCCACTCCGTCTGACTCCCTTCCCTCTTTGACCACATAACATCTCCCAGCCCAGCCTGTTCGGGCTCTAGGACCGAATCCGAATCGGCAGGGCAAAAGGGAGGGTGGTAGCTCCTTTGTTCCCACTAGCCTGCCAGCACCGAGCTAGGTAGGTCCTTTGTTTACGAACCACCCAAGCAGCAAGGAGACCTGAACCCGGCACCAGGAGGGACATCACTGGGGTGAGTGAGTTTCTGACCGCGGCAGCAGCCCGGGACAGGGAACTCAGACACCCCTCCTACACTTCCTGGTCATCCTCAGGGGCTACTCTGCCCGATACCTCCTCTCTCTTCCTATCCCACCCAGC
>NW_026068022.1:4181844-4183388 GCF_014885135.2 Alexandromys fortis | reverse complement strand
CAAGGAAGTGAAAGATCTATTTGACAAGAACTTTAAAGCATTGAAGAAAGAAATTGATGAGGATACCAGAAAATGGAAGGACCTCCCTTGCTCTTGGATTGGGAGGATCAACATAGTAAAAATGGCAATTCTACCAAAGGCAATTTATAGATTCAATGCAATTCCCATCAAGGTCCCATCAAAATTCTTCACAGATCTTGAGAGGACAATAATCAATTTTATATGGAAAGTAAAAATATCTACTATGAGGACACTCTGTTTTTAACATAATGTACTTAGGAAGCTCCTTCCATTCTAAACATGGAAGCCTCCACCTCTGAACTGCCATGCTGGGTTGTATTACACTAACCTTCTTTTAAAATGAGAGTTAGAGGGAGATCTGATCTCAGCACCAGGAGAGCCATCACTGGGGTGAGATTCGGACCTGCGGCAGCAGCCCAGGACAGGGAACTCAGAAGTTCCTCATCCTCCCTATACTTCCTGGGCTTCCTGCTGGGACTATACTCCCAGCATACTGCCTCTCTCCTCCTATCCCACTCAGCTTGCATCCAGAACCCTCCCCCTTTCTGTCTCCCTCCCCTCTTGGGGCTCTGGGGCTGAATCCCGAGGGCAATCTAGCAGGCAGGAGCTCCTTTGTCTCAAAAGCCTGCCTGCAACAAGCAAGGTAGGCGCTTTTCTTACAAGCTACCCAACCAGCATGGAGATCTGATCTCAGCACCAGGAGAGCCATCACTTGAGCACCAGGAGAGCCATCACTAGGGAGTGCCATCACTGGGAAGGTACATCAGTAGACAAGGAGACCTGATCCTGTAAAAGAAGATCCATAGGGAAGCATTCAGAGGAAAAGATGGGCAGGTGCCAATGCAAGAATTCACCCAACAATCTGAAAAACAATATGAAACCACCAGAACCTTGTGACCTCACAGCAGGAGAAAATGAACACCTTAATCAAGAAGAAGTAGAAAAAATTGACTTTATGAAAGTAATTGATGCCCTTAAACAGCATGTAAAAAATGCCCTTATAGAAATGGATGAGAAGTATAACAGAAAGTTTGAAGAATTGAATAAATCAGTGAATGATACCCTAGGAAACCAAGGAAAAACAATCAAACAGATAATGGAAACATTTCAAGATTTGAAAACTGAAATGGAGGCAAAGAAGAAAACACAAACAGAGGGCCAGCTGGACATGGAAAATCTAGGTAAACAAATAGAGACTACAGAAACAAGCATAACCAGCAGAATACAATAGATAGAAGAAAGAATCTCAGACTCTGAGGATAACATAGAGAAAATAAACGCACTGATCAAAGAAAATAGCAAGTCCAACAAACTCTCATCACAAAACATTCAGGAAATATGGGACACAATAAAAAGACCAAACCTAAGAATAATAGGAGTAGAAGAAGGAGAAGTGCAGCTCAACGGTCCAGAAAATATATTTAATAAAATTATAGAAGAAAACTTTCCCAACCTAAAGAAAGATGTACCTATGAAGGTTCAAGAAGCATACAGAACACCGAATAGGCTGGATCAAAAAAAAA
>NW_026068022.1:4167765-4179181 GCF_014885135.2 Alexandromys fortis | reverse complement strand
AGCTCACCAAGGCCAGCTGGACTGTGACTGAAAAAGCATTGGATAAAACCGGACTCTCTGAACATGGCGAAAAATGAGGGCTATTGAGAAGCCAAGGACAATATCATGGGGTTTTGATCCTACTTCATGTTCTGGCTTTGTGGGAGCCTAGCCAGTTTGGATGTTCACCTTCCTAGACATCGACAGAGGGGGCAGGACCTTGGACTTTCCACAGGGCAGGGAACCCTTGAAAGGAAAGGAGGAGAAGAGTGGGGGAGGGGAAGAAGGGTGGGAGGAGGGGGGGAATTGGGAGACTGGGCAGAGGCGGAAAATTTTTTTTCTTTTTTTCAATAAAAAATTTTAAAAAAAATGAGAGTTAGAATAAATGCTTTTGATGCTCATTTTTTCTAAAGTTTTGAGACTCATACAAAGGTAAAAGTTATGAAATGCTTGGGTACCTCACTACTTGATGGATAGCACAGCATGAAGTCTCTTGAGTTTCAGGTTTTCATTTACTGGAGAGAATGTGGAGCTTCCACCAGAAGGCACACAGACAGGCACAGAAAGAAGCTACCAGCCTGAGCTTCCTAATGAAGTCACAGCCAACTAATGAAGCCTTGACCCGACAGAAGCTCTTTGAGCATACTTGCCATAATTCATACAATACAACCGAAGAAGTGACACCCTCCCACTATCTCAGGTTTAGGGACTCAATGGGGTGAATAACTGATTCACCTCTACTTTTCTCAAGAAGCTGTGTTTTGCATTTTGCATTCTTCTGCCACACTGTTGTTTTGTTTTGTCCTACTTTAGTTTGACTTGGTCTGTGTGTTTGTGTGTGCTTGTGCATAAGCATGTGTGTGTGTGTGTGTGTGGTGTGTGTGTGTGTGTGTGTGTGTGTAGGAAGGAATGTAGAGCACACATGGCTGTTAGAGGACACCTTCCCATGAATCTATCTCCTTCCAACTTCTTTTGAAGCACAGTTTCTTTATTTCTGTCCCACAGTGTATTCCAGGTTAGCTAGCATCAAGATTCCAGAGATTCCTTTGATTTTTTTTAGATAACCTAATTTTTAACTGAATCTTTGGAAATTTCTCATCTTATACCCCAATCCTTCCCCAGTTCTTCCATATCTGCCCTCCTCTAATAAAAACTAGAAAAGGAAAATAGTCTCACCAACCCCTCTGGCCAATAACCTGCTCCTCTATCAACTGCAACCATCTGTGCACTTACCAATCCACTCCTCTGACTTTCCCCACCTCTCCATCACAAAATTCATCATAGTAGTTTGAAAATTGAAGTGCATCATGGATATACCCTTTTGCCCAAACCTTTACTTGCAAATGTTCATTGCAATAAGTCATTGGTCTAGTTCAAGGCTTCTGGCTTCTGCTACACCATCAACACTGGACCCTTACCAAGACCTCTCTCAGATATCCTGCTGTTGCTCTGAGTTATGGCGATCCTGTAGCTCTGGATCCATAGGGCCAGCTTCTCCATGCCCCTTTATGCCCTCCAACAGTTTGTAGATGGAGTAGATGCTGGGGTGGGTCAACTCAAAGCCGTGGATCTGGGCCTGGGTGGTAGTTAAATTGATTAATCCTCCAGCTCTACTGTGCCCATGCCACCAGAGCCAGCTCACACACAAGCCAGAGGATGGGCAGGGCCAACTGTCTTGGTCCACATTTCCATGTTATATAATAAGAGGGTGTTATATAATTATAGAGCTTTTTAAATGACAAAAGTAAGAGGTGGGGAAGACATTTTTGTTGTTAGAGATGAAGGAGAGAATTGGGAAGAAAGGGACATTTCAGTGGTGATAATTGACAGCATGAACAATCCTCATGATGGTGGTCATAATTTCTGTCTTGACTGTACCTCAATTCTCTGTCACAATGCCAGTTGTGACGTTGTCTTTAGGTGTGGAGAAACACAGCAATGTGTACATAGGGTCACAATGATATCATCTCCTACTGTTGCCTGTGAATTTCTCACCAGTTAAAATTTAAAATTAAATTTAAAAATAGATGAAACCATTTAGAGATGTATAAAAACAATTTTGTTTCCAGAAAGCTTTCATCTTTGAGCAAAAAGTATTTCCATTGCACTATACACTTGTTTGCTCCTGACATTCCCAATACCGTTAGACAAATGTTTATCAGTCCATGAACTTTCCACCTAAAAAGTTGATGCACACAAAACTTAGTTGATAGGTGCTAGTAGATAACGATAATTTATGTGAGCATGATTCTTGTCAATTCTGATGGGGTTTCAGTGGAATTTTAACAAGCAAGTCAGATACTCAAGGGGTCATTTCCCATAAGACAACATTTCTCATCAAATGCAGCCTTGCTACACACTGACAGTTCAGTGTTGTTTGTTGATGAGGAACAGACACTGACAGGTAATAACTTTCCTTTTCTGTTAATCCAGGGAAGTTTATTCTTCATTTTTATAATAGAAATTATAAAGACTTTTTTAAAGATATTAATGAATTAGTTTCATATTTGCTCATTTCTGTGATCAACACATGGTATTATGTATAAAATATTATGCAAATTAAGGAAATGATGAGGTGCCATGTTTCAAAATAAAACAGCAGTGAGTATTGTATAGTGCATGGCACTTACCTAGGGTTTCATAAAGTGTCGGTGACAAAATCAGATCCTTATCCCTGTCTTGTGTGGCTAAACCAGTGAGGGCATTTCTGTACAATGTTTCATCTGGCCTGCACAAGAAGAGCAATACAATGGAGCTCTGACATATGAAAGTAGACTTTTAATAACTCTTGATGCCACTCAGTAAATACACATTTATTGTTATAAAGAAGTAGTAATACACACATATATGACATGGATATAGACACTGGACTCTTTAGTAGAGGAAGGGCACTAATGTGAAGAAAAATAAAGACACGGAAAGGGGAACGGAGGTGAGGATGATCAAAGTAGATGAGATTCTTGAAAACACTGCCAAGAAACTTATGGTTTTGTACAATGAAAACAAACTAATTACTTTTAATTAAACTGAAAATGTGTTGGTGTCTGAGCACACAGTTTTAAAAGGCCATTGTTTGTGTGTGCATGTCATGTGTGTCTATGTGTGTGTCTAACAACATGAGACATAAAGAATTTGTTCTAAAAAAAGAAGTACTAATTTTTACTGTCCATGCATCAATTATTATCCTATATTAGTATTTATGCAAAGTAGTATATGAAAATATTTCTCTTGAAATTTATACATAGTATCTGTATTTGTCATTTAGTTTATATAGCCGCTATGAAAACACTAGGTTGCAATGATGTATTTGAGTCTAATAGCTTTCCATTTTTCTCTCAGTGGCAATATTTCTAACATAGATGGGACCAGGAAACTACTCAGTTGTAACAGAGTTCATTCTCGTGGGGCTGACGGAAGATGCTACAATCCGTGCCATCCTGTTTGTTGTGTTTCTAATAATCTATTCTTTCACCTTGATGGGCAACTTGAGCATCATCATGTTAATAAGAGGCAGTCCTCAGCTTCACACCCCCATGTACCTTTTCCTCAGCCATTTGGCTTTTGTAGACATTGGGTACTCCTCATCAGTCACACCCGTTATGCTGAGGGGATTTCTCATTAAGGAAACATTTATACTTGTTGCTGGTTGTGTGGCTCAACTCTGTTTTGTTGTGACATTTGGGTCAGCTGAGTGCTTCCTGCTGGCTGCCATGGCCTATGACCGCTATGTGGCCATCTGCTCCCCTCTGCTCTACTCCACACAGATGTCCTCCACAGTCTGCACCCTCCTAGTGGGCGCTTCCTACGTAGGTGGATGTGTGAATGCTTGGACATTTACTGGCTGTTTATTAAATCTGTCCTTCTGTGGACCAAATAAAGTTAATCACTTTTTCTGTGACTATTCACCCCTTCTGAAGCTTTCTTGTTCTCATGATTTTTCTTCTGAAGTCATTCCAGCAATTTCTTCAGGCTCCATCATTGTGGTCACTGTATTCATCATTGCTCTGTCTTATGTCTACATCCTTGTCTCGATCTTGAAGATGCGCTCCCCTGAGGGCCGCCACAAGGCCTTCTCCACCTGCACCTCCCACCTCACTGCAGTCACTCTGTTCTATGGGACCATCACCTTCATCTATGTGATGCCCAAGTCCAGCTATTCCACAGACCAGAACAAGGTGGTGTCTGTGTTCTACACAGTGGTGATCCCCATGTTGAACCCCCTCATCTACAGCCTCAGAAACAAGGATGTTAAAGAGGCCATGAAAAAACTGGTGGCTAAAACTCACTGGTAGCTACAAATATCTGGGATTTTAAACAGTGTAATGATCTCTGAACATCCAGATGAATGGACAGTATACTATGAAAATTTACAATTATATCAATGATATTTTAGACATAAATCTTATCATCTTACTATCAAAAACTCCTTCATCATAAAAACAGTGGATTCACTAATATGGTAACATTAGAAATTGTATTTTTTAATACTTTCTTGACTACCATTTTCTGCATCTATAAAGAGATGCTCTCACATAAGTTCTGTTTTCTTTGAGTACAGCCTTTAGATTTAAAACTGTAGAATCATCTGGAATCTTTTGAATGAAAATACTATTGCCATTTAAGTTCTTAACCTGAAAGAAATGACCTCCTGTTTTACAAAAATCTAACTGTTGAAGGCAGAGATGTATGTGGAGAAAACCTGTTATCAGCAGGATTCCTCATGTGTTATCTTATCCAGCCAACTCAATAGGTCACTCATATTCTCCCTTATCTTTTTTTTGTTGTTGTTGTTCATGTATTTTTTTATTGAGAAAAGGAAAAAAAATTCCACCTCCTCCCAGCCTCCCATTTCCCTCCCTTATCTTTTGATCCTTCCCTTTTAGCAATCCATTGAACTCAGTGCCGAAAGCAGCCCCAAAGGACTTCCTAATGGGGATAATTGAGGTGATCTCACTCCTGTGGAGATGATGATATAAGGACTCAGTTTTATTGGATTGTTACAATCTTGAGATATACTGTGTATTTTTGCCACCTCTTTAGAACAATATATTTCTTTGATGCCTCTGAAACTGGAAACTCATTGGACTTCACACCTAATTCTGATATGGTCGCAATATTAGAATCTTTCTCCATGAAACAGACCAATTTTCAATTTAATGATTTAAAAATTTTTAACTTTACTTTACCCAACTAGTGTTTTCATATCAATTGTCTTTTGTGTAAATACATTTTCATCAAAAGTATAACACTTTAAAAATTATTTTTATCTTCAATAAAAAATGTAAATATCATATTAATCCTAATAAATGTTAAATTACAAGATTTTTTTATTTTCACTCATAAGAACAGATACTATATTTAACTTTAGGCCAAACACCAAACCAGAGTGATACTATATAAGTTCCAGCAGAGTTTCTTCGATCTTCAAACAAGTGGTCCTCAAAAGCCTGGGCTGTCTTTGTTAATACAGTTTCAATGGTTTGCATGAACAGTTTTCAGCTTTTACTTCCTAAGTTTACTAAAATAGTTACAATAATTGTCAGTTTGTTCCTGGCTTCTTTCCCTTTTCCTTACCTAACTTTCCCACCAGTATCCATTACCTATTTGGTCTATAGTTCCTCTATTAAAAGCATAAGCAGTATTGCAATCCACAAAGGAAATTTTCTAACTAGGCACACCTACAGGTAGAACAGTGTGCCCAGTTGGCAGTATGTCCAGCTACAGTGTCATGCAGAATAAGAGACAATTTTGTCTCTAATAGTTAATATTTATATCTGGTAGGATCAGGGTTCTCATGATCAACTCACCAGTTAAAGCTGGATCAGTCCATTCCACATTCTGTACCACTCTATTTTCACTGGGGATATACTAAGTTTTTCCATTTATCCTATAGGAAACAAAACTTGGAAACTTACTCTTAATAGTTTGCACTATTTATCCCTGTTCTCATTTCCTTCTCCCTTAAATTCTTAGGGTATTGGCAAAGTTGTTAGAATTGGGGAACTGTGGGTTTCTCTGATTCTGCTTCATCCCGTCTCTAGACTGTTCCCATCAACTCCTGATATCATCTATTTATTAACATTTCTCAAATACGCTTTTGGTTAAAATCATCCTTTCTAGAACAATTGTACAAATATGTATTATTAAACTTCACGATCTACTGTGACTCTTTCAAGCCAGCAGTATGGCTATCTTGGTGAAACAAGGAAGAAATATAGCACACATGCTCCCAGGGTCATGCCGGAATTATGCAGTGAGCTGTCCACAGGTTTTTGCCAGACGGACCAAGGTCTGCATGGTCTTGCCAAAGGGAGAGCTATTCATTCCAAACTTGGGCCTTGCTCCCCAAAGAAGTCACATGGCTCCCTTCTATAAAACCATAGAGTTTTATATTTGTTCAGTTTCTATGAGCTTGTAGGCCTTCTGTTGTTTCTGTTGTTGTTGAAATCCAATGTTAGTCCATGATGATCTGATAGGATACAGAGGGTTATTTTGATTTTCTTGTATCTGTTGAGACTTGCTTTATGACCAAGTATGTGGTCAATTTTAGAGAATATTCTATGATTTTCTGAGAAATTATTATATTCCTTTGTGTTTAGGTGAAATTTTTGTAGATATTTGTTAGGTCCATTTAATTCATAATATCTGTCAGATTGATTATTTTTTGTTTGGTTTATGTGTGAGTGACATATTCATGGTGAGAGTTGGGTATTGAAGTCTCCCACTATTAGTGCAGGACAATCCATGTGTGATTTAAGTTTTAGTAATATTTCTTTTACAAGTGTGGATGCCCTTGCATTTGGGGCATGAATTACTATCTTGGTGGATCTTTCATTTGACAAATATGAAGTATTCTTCCCCATCCCTTTTGATTAATTTTGGTTTGAAGTCTATTTTGTTAGATATTATAATAGCTTGACCAACTTGCTTTTTGGGATCCTTTTCCAACCTATCACTCTTAGGGAATGTCTATCTTTGATGTTGAAGTGTGTTTCTTGTATGCAGCAGAAGGATGGATCTTGTTTTCTCATCCATTCTGTTAGTCTGTCCTTTTTTATTGGAGAATTGGGTTCATGGATATTGAGAGGCATCAATGGCCAATGACTGTTAATTCATGTTATTTTGTTGAGGTGGTGGTACAGTGTGTGTGTGTGTGTGTGTGTGTGTGTGTGTGTGTGTGTGTGTGTATGTGTGTGTGTGGTTGTGTGTGTGTTCTTTATTGGGTTTTGCTGGTGTGAGATTATTTATTGCCTGTGTGTACATGGGTGTAGTTAACCTCCATGAGTTAGAGTTTTCCTCTTAATACCTTCTGTAGGACTGGATTTATGGATAGATATATTTTAAATTGACTTTTTTCATAGAGTATCTTGTGTTCTCCACCCATGGTGATTGATAATTTTGCTGGATTTAGTGGTCTAGGCTGGCATCTGTGATCTTTTAGTGTCTGCATAACATCTGTCCCGGCCTTTTTGGCTCTAAAAATCTCCATTGAGAAGTCGGGTGTAATTCTAATAGGTCTGCATTTGTATTATATTTATATATTATTTTATATATAATATATATTATATTATTAATATATTATAGTAAATATAAATATGTTATATTTATATTATATTTATATAATATATATTACTTGGCCTTTTTCTCTTGTAGTTTTTTTTTTATTTATTTTGTTTTTCAAGACAGGGTTTCTCTGTAGCTTTGGAGCCTGTCCTAGAACTCTCTTTGTAGACCAGGCTAGCCTCGAACTCACAGAGATCCGCCTGCCTCTGCCTCCCGAGTGCTGGGATTAAAGGCGTGCACCACCACTGCCCGGCACTCTCTTATAGTTTTTAATATTTAATTTGCTCTGTATGTTTAGTGTTTTAATTATTATGTGGCAAGGAGGTATTTCTTTTCTGGTCCAATCTATTTGGTATTCTGCAACCTTAGTGTACCTTGATAGACATGACTTCCTTTAGGTTAGGAAATTTTTCTTCTCTTATTTTGTTAAAATATTTGTTAAAAATTTGAGATGGAATTCTTCTCCTCTTCTATTCCTATTATTCTTAAGTTTCATCTTTTCATAGTATCCCAGATTTCCCAAATGTTTTATATCAGAAATTTTTATATTTAGCATCTTCTTTAACCAATGTATCTACTTCTTCAATTGTATCTTCAGTGTATAAGATTCTCTCTTCCTTCTCTTGTGTTATCTTGGTGAAGTTTGTCTCTGTAGTTCCTGTTTGCTTACCTAGGTTTTCATTCCCAGAATTCCCTTGGTTTGTGTTTTCATTATTGCTTCCATTTCCCATTTTCAGGTCTTAAACAGATTTATTCATTTCCTTCAATTGTTTGTTTTGTCTTGGCTTTCTTTAAGAGATTTGTTAACTTTCTCCCTGTGATTGACCTGGGGCTATCTTCCAAGTTGGGGACTGTGGTATGGCAATGAGAAAGTGAAGGACAATAAAAGATTGGGTCTTTGGAATTTAAGGAGTAGGGAAGTTCCTTAGGTGGGTAATCTACCTGGTCATCTGGTAGGTTTGGTCTGTTGTTAGGCAGGTGGTGTCTGCCAGAGGAAACAAAGAGTGGGGAAGGTCTGTTGGTAGGTGGCCTACTGGAGTTCTGGTGTCTAGTGTAGCCACTGGTCCAGCAGGGAGTCTCTCCCTAAGTTGGGGGTTTGAACATGACAACAAGGAGGGGAAGGGGATTGGAGATGGTACTGGAGGGGCACTGAGTGTGGAGAAGGTCTTAGGGCAGACAAGGTCTAGGTCTTCTAGAAGGCATGGCCTGTGTTTGGGCAAAGGGTATCTGCTGGAGTTGGGGCCTGGGACACAGTGATGGAAAGGGGAGGACAAATGAGGATTGGATTTGTTAGAAGCTAGAGAGTGGAGAAGGTCCAAAGGTGGGTGGAACACCTGGTCTTCTAGTATGTGTGAACTGTGGTGGGGCAGGGGGCATTTGCCTGAGGAACTGAGAAAGTAGAGAAGGTCTGTGGGTGGGTGGCCTACCTGGAGTTCTGATGCCCAGTGTAGCTTCTGGTCTAGAAGGAGGTTAGAACATGTCAACAAAGAGGGCAGGTATTATGGGGAATTGAGGAAAATGTTATAGGGGCCAACACAACAGTCAAAGAATAAAATAATTCCTAACGGCTAAAAAAAATAAAATAAAGATGGTGGTTGGCCACTGTGTTCTGAGTCACACAGTATGTCAAATAGTATCTCTCTCTAGTGGTAATCCATATGCATGAGAAATCAATCTGACTAAAGCCACAGACTTGATTTGAGATCTGTAAGGAACATGGAATTGTCTTGATAATGGGGCTGTCTGTCATACTTTAAATGAAGTTTAAAGTTGCTTTTCCTCCTCCTGCTGTTTAGCAAGCTGATATAGCTGTGTACATGTAGCTTATTTCTTTTAGATATATCACTTGTTTTCTTAATTATTTAATTTATTTTTTGGAGATCATAATATAATTGCATAATTTCTCCTTCCCTCTTCCCTTTCCATATACTCCCATATAAGTTTCCTTGCTTTCTTCCACTTTCATGGCTTCACTTTTTATTACTTTCTGCTGTGTGTGTTTATGCATATACATAGATATTCATAAATATATAAATAAGCAGGCACAATATATATAATGGTACTTATATGTATGCCTTCAGGAATGATCATTTGGTATTACTCAACCAGTTGGACTCTTCCCTGGGTAAGTCTATTTCTCCCACTTTTAGTATTTCTTAGTTGGCTACTCAGCCAACTTCATGTAGGAGAGAGGCCTCATAAACTTTTCTCTTTACACCTTAGCATGTCTATTGTTATCGTTCTTGTTCTTGTTCAGTTCATATTTAGGTAGTCTCATTAGTGAGAATTTGTGGGTAAAATTTCTGATGTTACTAGGAGACAGTTTCACAGCAGACTCTCTGTTCCCCTAGTCTTATAATCTTTATACTGTCTCTTCCACAATATTTGTTTTTCTTAAGCAGTTGCCAGATGTCCTATGATTACTTTTGTGAGGGTTTTAACATCTTCCCATGTCTCTTTGGAATACAGTCTATTCTTCTATTACCAAGCATTTTATTTATTGAAAAAAATAAGTTTTGATCTCTCAGAATTCCTCCCAGATACTCTCTACCTATCCAACTTTATATTCTTTCTCTCTCTCTTTAGAAACAAAATCAAGAAACAAATACAAACAAAACAAGAAACAAGAGACAAGCACACGCACACACACACACACACACAAACAAATACTAGAAACAAACAAGTAATAGACTAATAAGATAAAATGTCCATACAAAATCAAATGAAACAAAAAGTCCACAAAATATTATTAGATGATCTAATTGGATAATATTGAGGATTACCTTTTTTCATCTGGTATTATGTAGAGTACAAAAAGAAAAATTCCAGTACCATGAGTTTTAGTCAATAGAGGTGAAGCTTCTTGTTATGATCCAACTCATTCTCTCTGTTTGGTGACATAGTAAGTGTTGTTTTCAGCAATAATGCCTAACCAACACAGAACCTTCTTAAGGAGGCAAATGGAGGCATTTTCTAGTCTGCCATCTTACTGAGAAAACATTATATTTAGTCCTGAGTTTCATACTTTTAAATTACTTCATTTTAAGTTTATCATTTTATATCTTATAGAAGGTCAAGGTCAAAATCCACTCTTTTTCACAATTATTGAAATCTCTTTGAATTACATAATGAGTGGCTGTTTTCTCTTTAAAACTGTATTAAGCAGGGTCCAGGGGTAGGTTGATCCCAAATTTCCTGAGAAACCGCCACACTGATATCCAAAGTGGTTGCACAAGTTTGCATTCTCACCAGCAATGGATGAGGGTACCCCTTTCACCACAACCTCTCCAGCAAAGGCTATCATTGGTGTTTTTGATTTTAGCCATTCTGACAGGTGTAAGATGGTATCTTAAAGCTGTCGTGATTTGCATTTCCCTGATCGCTAAGGAGGTTGAGCATGACCTTAAGTATCTTTTGGCCATTTGAACTTCTTCTGTTAAGAATTCTCTGTTCGGGGCTGGAGAGATGACTCAGAGGTTAAGAGCATTGCCTGCTCTTCCAAAGGTCCTGAGTTCAATTCCCAGCAACCACATGGTGGCTCACAGCCTTCTGTAATGGGGTCTGGTGCCCTCTTCTGTCCTGCACGCATACACACAGACGGAATATTGTATACATAATAAAATAAATAAATTTTTTTTAAAAAAAGATACTCTGGCAAACTGATATTTAAAAAAAAGAATTCTCTGTTCAGTTCAGTGCCCTATTTTTTAATTGGGTTAATTAGCATTTTAAAGTCTAGTTTCTTGAATTCTTTATATATTTTGGAGATCAGACCTTTGTCTGTTGCAGGGTTGGTGAAGATCTTCTCCCAGACAGTAGGTTGCCTTTTTGTCTTAGTGACAGTGTCCTTTGCTTTACAGAAGCTTCTCAGTTT
>NW_026068022.1:4143035-4159834 GCF_014885135.2 Alexandromys fortis | reverse complement strand
GGGAGGCGGGGAGGAGGCGGAAATCTTTTTTTTTCAATAAAAAAATTATATTTAAAAAAATGTATTAAGCAGGTCCGCACCCATAACCCAATGCAAGACTGTCCCCACATGTTGTAACTTAAAATAAAATAATCCCGCACTAGCCCAGAATGGAGTATAATAAATGTTTGTTTAATAGGGGGTGAACTCAAAGAAAGGGTGGCAATCTGCTCCTACTTTTGTCATTCCCAGAGGAAACGTTATTTCTAGGACTGCCTTGTCTACAATCCCTTCTCAGATGTCCTATTCTACCACAACTAAAACATTTGGCATTTTGATGTTTCCTCATACCTTTGAAATTGCTTCTCCAACCCAAGCCTCGGTATTACAGTCCCCAAGAAGCTTTCTCTACCAAATTCCTCACCTTGGGGCTCGGGCAGCACTGCAGAAGGGGAGAAGAAGGAATGTAAGCACCATAAAGGATGGAGGATACCAAGCAAGCAAAGCCCTGTCAATCAACAGAATGGATGCACATAAATTCACAGAGACTAAGGCTTCATGCACAGGGCCTACATGAGTCGGCCCCAGGTGGGGTTCTGGAGCTGAAAGGAGAAGTGGACACAAGCCTCCATCCCTAACTCAAAAGCAATATCCAATTGTTAACCACTTGCAAATAAAAATTTAGTTTTCTCAAAGTGAGTCTTGCTGGGGAAACAAAATACTGTAAAGAGTAGGCTGAATGCCCCCAGTAGATGGTCTAAGAAAATGAACTCAAAGGCATCTTTGGAGGCTATTGTCTCATAAAGCTCAGTCGGGGTTTTTCATTTTCTTAAATCTTATTTTTATTTTTATTTTATTATAGATATATTATTTTCTCTCTCTCCATTTAGGTAATTTCCATATGCATGACTGCTTTGGTTTATTGTTTTATGGGATGCCTGAGGGTTGGCATTCATGACTCTCTTTTTCTATATTCTATGTTTCTAATGCCTTCTTTTAGACTCTTTTCCTTTTCTTGTTTTGTCCTCTTCTCATGTGTTAGCTATTGTTTTATCTTATTTTGTATATTTATTTATTGTCCCTTAGAAGCCTGCTTATTCTCTAATGAGAGACAGAAAAGGGAGTGGGTCTGAGGGTAGGGGAAGTGGGAAGGTCTTGGGGGAGTAGAGGGAAGGGAAACTGTAATTAGGATATATTCTGTATGAAAAAGAATCCATTTCCAATAAAATGAAAAAGGGACATTATCAAAGAATTAATAAAATAGCTTTTAAAATGGAAAATAGTTCTGTTTTAGTGTCAAGCATGTTTTTAATTGCACAACTCGGAACTTTCCATTTTAGTAGGAGTCTTTTTAAAGAAATGAAAAGTCAGAATGCCACCATGGACTTGTGTTCTTCATAGCTCTATTAGGTCCTTGAGAGATGGATTGTCTTAGGGTTTCCATTGCTTTGATGGAACATCATGGTTGAGAGCAGCTTGGGGAGGAAAGGGTCTATGTCAGCTCAGAACTCTCAGGTCACACTTTATCAGCAAAGGGAGGAAGTCAGGACAGGAACTGAAGCAAAAGCTGTGGAGGAACTTTGCTTACTGTCTTGTTCCCCATGGCTTGCGCAGCCATTTTTCTTCTGTCATCCAAAACTAACTGCCCAAGGTAGTTCCACCCACTGTGAGCTGTATTTTCCCACATCTATCATAAATCAAGAAAATTCCCTACAGACTTCCTACAGAGTGATTGTTGGAAAGCATTTCCTCAATTGAGAGTTCTTCCTCTCAGATGACTCTAGCTTGTATCAGCTTGACTAAAAGAATATGTACATACATACATACATATATACATACATACATACACATTGCAAAAAAGAGTATAAGTTGGAGGTCTTCATCAGGTCCCTTCACTTAGAGATCAGAAAACCCTGGGAAAGAAGGGGGAAAAGATTGAATTAGTCAGAAGGGCATAGGACACCAGAGAACAAGACCCACTAAATCAACTAAGCAAGCTTACATGGGCTCACAGAGACTGAAATGATAGCACGGGTCTACAGCAGGGCCTCTGCATGTTATGACGTTTAGATTGCTGGGACCCCTAACAGTGGGAAGAGATGTATCTCTGACTCCTTTGCCTGCTCTTGGAACTCTTTTTCTCCTGTTAGGTTGTCCTGTTCAGTCTCAGTATGAGGGCTTTTGCCTCGACTTAGTGTGTTTGGTTTTGTCATGTCTGGCTGTTGTGTCTTGGAAGCCTGCTCCTTTCTGAAGGAAAATGGGGCAGTGTGGATCTGGAGGAGAGGGAAGGTAAAAGGAATAAACAGGATGAAAACTGTGATTGGGAGATAAGAATGAATTTTTAATTGAAGAACAAGAAAAAAGAGAATTCTGTAAACTTCAAACTGAGACCTAATCAATTATATGAAAAACCTAAAAAGTAATTATGTGGGGAAACACACACTTTACACTTAAGAGAGAGATTTTGAGAAAATAGAATGTGAAATTGTTTGATAGAGAAAGAACCTTTGGCAAATTGTGATTCATTGCTGACAAAAGTATGCGATCTGGAGTCGCCACAGGTTCAGACCTCTTTATGCTGAGGTCCCAACCTCTGACTCTTACAAATTCCCCTCCTCTAGGAGGGCAACTTCTTTTTGGATTTTCTTCATTCCTTTACATATCCAAAAATTCTTTAATTTAGTCTTGAATCTTCTCTCTATCACACCAATTATTCTGTGCTTCTCAGTCTTAATTAAATATGGGTATCTGGGGAAAGTACATTATTTTTGAATTTCTGTTGAAGAGATACCACTCCCTTCCCTAGTCTAAAGGTACCAGTACCCAATGTTGACATTCTCTTGAGTCTTCATTCCATTTATAAATGAATATTGGTCATCTTCATGCAAAGCATTAATACCAATAGTACCACTGCCCTGAGAGTGGTACTGAACAACCATGTTCTTTTCCTCACTTATTAAAGACTTTTCCGAAGTCCCAATTTTTTTACCATACTGAAGTGCTTTGCCCTCTTGCAGAATCAGTAGTGATACTCATCATGCAGAAAGCCATTAATATTACCTGAAAGAGCTCAGAATTGTAGGCCTCCTCATAGCATCTATTTCTCCCCATAATTCACTTGAGAACCTCACTACAATATTTTTAGCAAGATTATAGTAGCATGCAGCACATTCAAACTCTCTGGCTATCAAAAATGACATACTGTTTAGTTTTCTATTATCTTTATCAATTTTAATAATAGAATTATTATTTTCCAGTGCTAGGGATTGAACCCTGGGTCTTCTTGCAAGTGAAGCAAGTGCTCTATCATTGAGAAAAATCCCTAACACAAAATATTTGTTTGAAGATGTAAAGAAACCAATTTTAATCTAACCATTTAATCTAACACTTTGTAGACTAATAGAAAGATGAGGTTTTGACAAAGTCTTCAGTGTCTTTCATAGAATCTGTTCTATTAAAGCCCCCCTCTCTCTCTGTCAGTCTGTAGTCTATTATACTGGCGCCCTGGGAACAATGTGTCCTCAGTCCCCCAATTCTGTGGTCCCATGAAGCACTTGAGCCTCAGATTTACACATTCTGGAAGTTCTGAAGTGTGCTTATTCTTACAAGTAAGGCTGTGCCTTACAGTCCTAAGCAAACAACTTTTCTCTGGCTTCAGAACAAACAAAAGAATTCTTCAAACTTATGATGTTCCTGCCTCATCCTCCTGAGTGTGGTGGTTACAGAGCTGTACCATCATGCCAAGCTTTTTCTTTTATAACCCTTTTAGGCTGTATGTTCCTTTAAGATAATTTTTATTCACTTCAGTCTTATTTTCATTACATATTGGAATCAAGTTAAACCAAAAAGTTTCTTAAAATCCTTTGAAATTCTTCAGCATTACTGTCATTTCTCTTTGGAACTATACATCTGTATGTTTTATATGTTGCGTTAGTAATTATGCTCTTTCTTCCTTTCTTGGTTTTGTGGGTTTTTTTTCATTTTAAGCAAGTTATTATTGCATTTTACTTACATAAAATATTCCTCAACTAAGGAACTCAGGACCGCGAAGGGGGCACCCACACACTGAGACAATGGGGATGTCCTATCGGGAACTCACCACGGCCAGCTGGCCTGGGCCTGAAAAAGCCTGGGTTAAAACAGGTCTCGCTGAACATAGTGGACAATGAGGACTACTGAGACCCCAAGAACAATGGCAATGGGTTTTTGATCCTACTGCACCTATTGGTTTTGTGGGAGCCTAGGCAGTTTGGATGCTCATCTTACTAGACCTGGATGGAGGTGGGTGGTCCTTGGACTTCCCACAGGGCAGGGAACCCTGATTGCTCTTTGGGCTGACGAGGGAGGGGGACTTGATTGGGGGAGGGGGAGGGAAAGGGGAGGCGGCGGTGGGGAAGAGACAGAAATCTTTAATTAATTAATAAAGAAATAAATAAATTAAAAAAATTCCTCAACATTTCTACACAAGAGGGGTCTCTTCATTTGAATAGAATGGTTACTAGTAGAATAATTTTTCTTATTTAAGTTCCAAGACTTGTGCAAACACATGTCATAACAATTAGCTATTCAATAGTTTCAATAACAGAATTTCCCAAAAATTACATGGTGATAGTTTTTACTATTTCCCTTAAATTTCAAATAAGATATTTATAATTGATAAATCTTGTTTTTTATTTGTAAAAATTTTCAATACAATTTTTTTCTCATTTTACATAGCTATCTCTGTTCCCACTCCCTCTCCTCTTCCCACCCAACACTTCCTTCCAACCAGTCCCCCACCCACTCCTCCAGAAATGTTAGGGCATCCCATGGAGGGTCAACAAAGTCTGACACATCACTTCAAAGCAGGGCCAAGGCCCTACCACCTATATCTAGGCTGAGCAAGGTATCACTACAAAGAGAATGTGCTTCAAGACACCAACCAATTCAAGCATTAGGGATAAATCCTGGTCCTACTACCAGTGGTCCCACAGACTGAACAAGCCTCACAACTGTCCTCCACATTTAGTGAGTCTATTTTGGTCCTATACAGGTTGCCCCACAATTAGTCAAGAGTCAGTGAGCTCTCATTATCTCAGGTCAGCTATTTCTGTGGGTATCACCATCATGGTCTTGAACCCTTTGCTCATATTATTAATTGAACTAGATTCCGGTAACTTGGCCCAATGCTTCTCTGTGGATCTTTGCATCTACTTCTATATGTTGGTGGATAAAGATTCTAAGATGACCATTACATTAGTCATCAATCTGATTACAAAGGAAGGTCAGTTTAGGTGTCCTCTCCATTGTTGCTTAGAGTCTTAGCTATTGTGGAAGACTGGAAACGTGGTCAATTTCCACATTGACCAAAGGTCAGACAGTTGGAACTAACCTCTAGTTCCTTCAAGGTTATTGTGCTTCTACCTCAAACAAAGGTCCCACCTAGATGTAGGTCAGAGAGTTCTTCTCTCTCAAGGTTATTCTCAACAGGTGTGGCTAATAGCCAGACCTCGTATTTCAGGAATAGAGAAGTAGATGTGCTTCTACCTCAAACAAAAGTCTAAGAATCCAATCAAGGGTCCAGATCCTTTATGAAAATTACATTGAATTCCACCCAGGGAGTGGTTTGCCTACGGAATGTTTTGATCTAGGGTGTGGGCCTGACTTGTTTTATTCTAGCAACAGAATGTTTAACTATGAATGTAGCCTGCAACCTACAATTGGTATGTTCTTTTCCATGTATCATGTTAATGCAGTTTTTGTCTTACTCCTACCTTTTGAGGTCAAGAGTACTTAAAGCAATTGGAAATTGAATGCAGGTGAATTTTTAGTACTCACTGGGACTCCCTCTGGATACTGTCCTATGTTTCTCTGTTTTATTATTTTCATTTGTGTTTTTTTACTATATTTCTAGATCCCCATGTCTCTACCCTAGAAAGAGGTATTTTTGTCAAGACTGGTCCCCAACAAGCAGGCATCATCCTTATGGGTTCCTGGGAATTTTCCTAAAGCCATGTTTCTTGCTAGTCCCTTAATGACTCCCTCAATCAAGATATCTCCTTTCTTTCTCTCCCTCTCCATCCTTCTTCCTTCTTGAGCATTCCATTCCCTCATGTTCTCCTAGTTGTAATGAGTTCAGCCACATAAGGCTGATACTTTCGGGTACTGGAGCCATGCACGTGCAAACAGACCCTGGGGCAGAGATGCCTGAATGTTAAAGGTCCCCACGTGACCCATGTGTGTGCATGTGTGGTTACATCCACTATGACTCAGCTAAGCCCTTGTGTGCATGTATTAGTAGGTCTACTATGACTCGGCTAAGACTTGTGTGCATGTATGAGCCCATCATCTGCGTGTGACATAGTCAAACCAACCCCCTGTGCACATGCTCTAGGCAGCTTTTTAAGAAGCTGGACATGGCATCTTTCTCTCTCTCTGCACACTGATTTCCCAGGCCTGTACACACTTCCTCTAATAAACTCATAAGCAGGTTTGTTGCATGTTCCGTGTTTCCTTCTCACTTGCACCAGGTAATTTCACTAATCCCTTCCCTTCTCCCATCACCCTCTCCATCCACCCTCCCTTCTCCCCCTGCCCACACTCCCAATTCTCCAAGAAATCCTGTCTGTTTCCCCTTTCCAATAAGATCCACGTATGCCTCTCTTAGGGTTCACCTTGTTACCTAGTTTCTCTGGGATCATGGACTATAGGCTGGTTATCCTTTGATTTACATCTAATTTTCACTTGTGAGAAAAACATCTCAGGTTTGTCGTTCTGGGTCCAGGTTTCCTCACTCAGGATGTATTTTTCTAGATCCATTCAACTGCATGCAAATTTCAAGGTGTCATTGCTTTTAACCACTGAGTAGTACTACATTGTGCAAATGTACCACAAGTTTTTTTTATTCATTCTTTGGTTGAGGGAAACCTAGTTGTTTTCAGGTTCTGTTTAATACAAATATTACTGCTATGAACACAGTTAAGCAAATGTCCTTATGGTATGGATCTTCATACTGTATGAATATACACAAGAGTGGTGTCACTGGGTCCTGAAGTAGATTGATTCCCGATTTTCTGAGAAACCTCAGTACTGATTTCCAAAGTGGAAGTACAAGTTTGCACTCACACCAGCAATAGAGGAGGGTTCCCTTTGCTCCACATCCTATCCAGCTTACGCTATCATTGGTGTTTTGATGATAACCATTCTGATTAGTGTAAGATGGTATCTCAGAGTCATTTTGATTTGCATTTCCCTGATGGCTAAGGACATTGGCATTCCTTAAGTCTTTCTGCCACTTGTAATTCTTCTGTTGAGAATTCTATGTTTAGATCTGAACACCATTTTTGATTGGATTATTTGGTAATTTGATGTCTAGTTTCTTGAGTTTTTTATATATTGTGGAGATCAGTTCTCTGTCCAATGCAGGGTTAGTGAAGATCTTTTTCCCATTCTGTAGTCTTTCTTTGCCTTAGTGACTGTGTCCTTTGCCTTACAGAAACTTCATAGTTTCCGGAGGTACTATTTCTTAATTGTTGCTCTCAGTGTCTGTGCTACTGGTATTATAAAAGGTGGTCTCCTGTGCCCATGCATTCAAAGATACTTCCCACTTTCTCTTCAATGAGGTTAATTGTGGCTGGATTTTGATTGATGCCTATGATCTATTTGGACTTAAGATTTGTGCATGGGGAAAGATATGGGTCTATTTGCATTCTTCTACATGTTAATATCCAGTTATACCAGCACCATTTGTTGAAGATACTTTCTTTTTTCCATTAAATAATTTTAGCTTCTTTGTCAAAAAAAATTAGGTGTTCATAGGTGTGTGGATTAGTATATATTAGAGTCTTGGATTCAATTTCAATGGTCTACCTGTCTGTTTGTATGTTGGTACTAAACTGTTTTCATTACTGTTGCTCTATAATAAAGCTTAATGCCAGGGTGATGCCTCTGGAAGTTCCTTACTGCAGAGGATTATTTTGGCTATTCTAGGTTTTTTGTTTTTCCATATAGAATTGATTATTGTTCTTTTGAGGTCCAAGAAGAATTGTGCTGAGATTTTGGTGGAGATGGCATTGAATCTGTAGATTGATTTTGGTAGGATTCCAATTTTTACTATGTTGATTCTACCTATACAAAAGCATGGGAGATTTTTTTTCCATTTCCTGATACCTTCTTTAAGTTCTTTCTTCAAAGACCTAAAGTTCTTGTTGAACAAGTCTTTCACTTCTTTGGTTAGTGTTACCCCAAGGTATTTTATGTTATTTGTGGTTATTGTAAATGGTGATGTTTCTCTTATTTCTTTTTCAGTCCCTTTATCATTTGTATATCAGAGGGTTACTGATTTTTCTTTAGTTGGTCCTATATCCTGCCACATTGCTGAAGGTGTTTATTGGCTGTATGTATTTCCTCATAGAATTTTTTGGTTCACTTATATATACTAACATGTCATCAGTAAAGAGCAAAAGTTTGACTTCTCTCTTTCCAATTTGTATCCTTTGTTCTCCTTTTATTATCTTATTGACCTACCTAGAACTTAGAGTACTATGTTGAATAGATAGGGAGAGAGTGGACAGCCTTCTCTTGTTTCTGATTTTAGTGGAATTTTTTTGAGTTTCTCTCCAATTAATTTGATGTTGGCTGCCAGCTTCCTGTATGTTGCTTTTATTATGTTTAGCTGTGTTCCTTGTATCCTTAATCTCTCCTTTGATGAAAGGGTATTGGATCTTGTTGAAGGCTTTTTCAGCATCTAATAAGATGATCATAAGATTTTTATCTTCCAGTTTGTTTATATGGTGGATTACATTGATAGATTTTCATATATTGAACTATTCCTGCATCGCTGGGATGAAGCCAACTTGATCATGGTGAATAATTTTTTGATATGTTCTTGGATTCCATTTGCCAGTATTTTATGAGTATTTTTTACAACAATGTTCCTGAGGGAGATTAGTCCGTAGTTTTCCTCCTTAGTTACATCTTTGTGTGGTTTGGGTACCTGGGTAACTGGTGCATGATAAAAAGAGTTTGGCAGTGTCCTTTTTTGTTTCTATTGTGTGGAATAATTTGAGGAGTATAGGTATTAGCTCTTCTTTGAAATTCTGGTAGAATTCTGCACTGAAAATACCTGGCTACGACCTTTCCTTAGCACTGCTTTCAACATGATCAATAAGTTTGGATATGTTGTGTATTCATTTTCTTTTTTATTTTTTATTGAATTTTATTGAGCTCTACATTTTGAGGCCTTTCTTTCTTTATTGTTTCCTTGGCCCAGGGTTGATTCAGTTGAGCATTGTTCAGTTTCCATGAGTTTGTATGCTTTCTGCAATTATTATTGTTGTTAAATTCTAAGTTTAAACCATGGTGATCCAATAATATACAGGGTGATTATTCAAATATTTTTTTTATCTGTTGAGGTTTGCTTTGTTACCAAGTATATGGTCAAGTTTAAAGAAGGATACATGAGGAGATAAGAAGAAGTATATTCTTTTGTGTTTGGGTGAAATGTTCCATAGATATCTGCTAAGTCCATTTGAGTCATGACATCTGTTAGTTCTCTTATTTGTCTATTAAGTTTCTGTCTGACAATCCTGTCCATTGGTGAGAGTGTGGTGTTTAATTGTCCTACTATTAGTGTGAGAGGTTTGATGTGTGATTTAAGCTTTAGTAATATTTCTTTTACATATGTGGGTGCTCTTATATTTGGAGCATAGATTTCAGAATAGAGCCTCATCTTGATTGATAGATTTTTCCTGTGATGAATATGAAGTATCCTTCTCCATCTCTTTTGATTGATTTTAGTCTGAAGGCTATTATGTTAGAATAACTACACCTGTTTGTTTCTTACATGCATCTTATTGAACAATCTTTTTCAACCCTTTTCTGAGGTGTTGTATATCTTTGAGGTTGAGGTGTGTTTCTTGTATGCAGCAGAAAAATGGATCCTGCTTTGCATCCATTCTGTTAACCTGTGTCTTTTTATAGGTAAATTGATTCCATTGATATTAAAAGATATTAGTGGTCATTTATTCCTGTTATTTTCTGTGGTAGTGTTTGTGTATTTCCCTTATTTGGGGTTTGCTAGTGTGTGGTGTGAGGTTACTGACTGCCTGTGTTTTTGTGGGTACAGGTAACTTCCTTGGGTTAGAGTTTTCCTTCTTCTAGTACTTTTTGTAACACTGGATTTGTAAACAGGTAATGTTTAAATCTGATTTTGTCAAGGAATATCTTGCTTTCCTTTTATGGTGATTGAAAGCTTTGCTGAGTATAGTAGTCTTATGTGATGTCTTAATGTCTGCAGCATATCTGACCAGGAGTTTCTGGCTTTCATAGTTTCCAATAAGAAATTGGGTGCAATTCTGATCAGTTTGACTTTGATGTGGGAGTTCCTTCTGTGTGTTGTGATTACCATTAATGAATAAAGAAACTGCCTTGGGCTGATGATAGGGCAGAACATAGGTAGGTGGGGAAAACTGGACTGAATGCTGGGAGAAGGGAGGCAGTGTCAGAGGGAGATGCCATGGAGCTGCCAGAGTCAGACATCCCGAATCTTTGCCAGTAAGCCACTGCCACATGGTGATATACAGATTAATAGAAATGGGTTAAATTAATATAAGTTAGCCAACAAGAAGCTATAGCTAATGAGTTAAGCAGTGTTTTAATTAATACAGTTTCTGTGTGACTACTTCAGTTCTGGGTGGCCGGGATAAACAAGTGCCCTCCTCCTACATGCCTTTATATATTACTTGGCTTTTTTTTCCTTTGCAGCTCTCAGTGTTCTTTCTTTATTATGTATGTTTATGGTTTTTATTGTTATATGGAAGGAGGACTTTCTTTTATTATTTAATCTATTTGGTTTTCTGTAAGCTTCTTGAACCTTCATAGACATATCCTTGGGAAAGTTTTCTTCTTTGATTTGGTTGAATGTATTTTCTGTGTCTTTGAGCTGGATTTCTTCTTCCTGTATTCTTATTTGATCTATTTGGACTTAAGATTTGTGCAGGGGGAAAGATATGGGTCTATTTGCATTCTTCTACATGTTAATATCCAGTTATACCAGCACCATTTGTTGAAGATACTTTCTTTTTTCCATTAAATAATTTTAGCTTTTGAGTATGGTGGTTCATGCTTTTAATTCTAGAAAAGGCAGGTATATCTCTCTGAGTTCATTATCAGCATGGGCTACATATTGAGTTCCAGACCAGAAGAAACCACATAATGAGACCTTGTCTCAATAACAAGACAGAAAACAATTGTTATTTTAATTAATAATGATTCCAATTTTAAGTATCCCATTTTCCTCCTTCATCAAGTATATTTTCAAATCTTAGACACTTTTATTTGCCATTTGAGGGAAAACCCTGATTACATTTCTTTTCTCAGGTCAGTCTGCATATTTTTATTCCATAGATTGTAAATGATGGGTTGAGCAGAGATGTCAGAATGATGTATGTCACTGACAACAGTGTGTCATCCCTGACATAATCACTATTTTGGGACCTCAAATAGACAAAACAAGCAAGAACATAATGTATAAAAAAACACAGTGAAGTGAGAGGAGCAAGTTGAAGAGGTCTTTTAATTTCCCATGGCAGAGGACAACTTCACAACTACTGTCACAATAAAGACATAAGAAATCATGTTCAAAATAAGCTATCCACCAACACAAAGACTGTAAATTCAAGGAGAATCATTTTTGATAAAAGGCATAATTAGAGGCAATGGGAACTACAGGCTCAATATCACATACTTACGAAAAGACACTGAGCTTATGTGGTGGGGTACAAAATTAACTCAAAAAAAAAGAGTCCTATATATAAATAAAATATGGACTGAGAAAGAAATTAGAGAAACATCACCCTTTACAATAGTCACAAATTATATAAAATATCTTGGGGTAACTCTATCCAAACAAGTGAAAGATATATATGGCAAGAACTTTAAGACTTTGAAGGAAGAAACTGAAGAAGATAACAGAAAATGGAAAGATCGCCCATGCTCATGTATAGGAAGGACTAAAATAGTCGAAATGCCAATACTACCAAAAGCAATCTACAAATTCAATACAAAATTCCAACACAATTTTTCACAGACCTCAAAAGAACAATACACACACACACACACACACACACACAAAGAAGACCTAAAACAATCTTGTACAATAAAAGAACCTCCAAAGGCATCACTCTTCCTGACGTCAAACACTATTATAGAACTATAGTAATAGAAACAGCTTGGCATTGGCATAAAAATGGACACATAAATCAATGGAATCATGCTAAACACCCTGACATTACAACACTAATCCACACACTTATGAACACCTGATTTTTGACAAAGGGGAAAAATGGTTCAATGGGGATAAAAAGAAAGCATCTTCAACAAATTGGTGCTGGCAAAATTGAATGGCAGCATATAGAATAATGCAAATAGATCCATGTCTCTCACTATGCACAAAACTCAAGCACAAGTGAATCAAAGACCTTAACAAAAATCATGATACGTTGAACTTGGTAGAGGATAAAATGGGAAGTAACCTTGACCACATTGGCACAGGAGGCAACTTCCTAAATAGAACATCAATTGCACAGACACTTAGAGCAGCAATTAAGTGGGACCTCCTGAAACTGAAAAGTATCTATAAGGCAAAAGACATGGGAAAAAAGATAAAATGGCAACTTACAGAATGAAAAAAATTCTTCACCAACCCTACATCTGACACTGGGCTGATCTCTGAAATAAATAAAAAACTCAAAAAACTAGACATCAAAATACCAAATAATCCAATTTGAAAATGGGGTACAGATCTAAATAGAGAATTGACAAGAAAAGAATCCCAAATGGCTGGAAGACATTTAAGAAATTGCTCAGCTGTTTCAGTCATCAGGGAAATGTAAATGAAAGTGACTCCAAGATACCAACTTACCCCTGTCAGAATGGCTAAGATCAAAAAACACAGATGACAGCTTATGCTGAAGAAGATATGGAGTAAGGGGAATACTCTTGTATCGCTGGTGGTAGTGAAAACTTGTACAGCTATTTTAGATATCAATATGGCAGTTTCTCAGAAAATTAAGAATCAATGTATCTGAAGACCCAGCAATACTACTAGTGGGCATATATCCAAGGATGCCCAATCATACCCCAAGGACACTTATTCAACTACATTTATTACAACATTATTTTTATCAACAAAATAGAAATGAAAAAAAACAATACAAAGAATAAATGAAACAAGGACTTGTTTCTTTGAGAAAATCAACAGGATAGACAAACCATTATCCAAACTAATCAAAAGGTAGAGAGATAACATCCAAATTAACAAAATCAGAAATGAAAAGAGGGACTGAGAAAATTCAGAGAATCGTTAGGTCATACTACAAAAACTATACTCCACAAAATTGGAAAATATAAAAGAAATGGACAATTTTTTAGATAAATACCATATACAAAATTAAATCAAGACCAGGTGAGTAATTTAAATGACCTATAAACTGCAAGGAAATAAAAGTTGTCATCAGAAACCTCTCAACCAAAAAAAGCCCAGAACCTGGTGGTTTTAGTGCATAATTCTACGATAACTTCCAAGTAGAGCTAATACCTATACTCTTCAAAGTGTTCCACATAATAGAAACAGAAAGGACATTGCCAAACTCTTTTTATGAGGCTACAATTACACTGATACCAAAACCTCACAAAGATCCAACCAAGAAAGAGAATTACAGACCAATCTCACTCATGAACGTAGATGCAAAAATTACTGAATAAAATACTGGCAAACTTAATCCAAAAATACATCAAAAAAATCATCCACCAAGATCAAGTCAGCTTCTTCCCAGAGATACAAGGTTGGTTCAACATACAAAAATCTATCAGTGTAGTCTATTATATAAACTGGAAGAAAAAAAAACATTTGATATTTTATTAGATGCTGAAAAAACATTCAAAATCCAACACCCCTTTATGATAAAGGTCTTGGAAAAATCAGGGATACAAGGATCATATCTAAATATAATAAAAGCAATATACAGCAAGCCAACAGCCAACATCAAATTAAATGGAGAGAAACTCAAAGTGATTCCACTAAAATCAGGAACAAGACAAGGCTGTCCACTCTCTCCATATCCCTTTAACATAGTTCTTGAAGTTCTGGCTAGAGCAATAAGACAACAAAAGGAAAATAAGAAGTCAAACTTTCATTATTTGCAGATGATATGATAGTAAATGTAAGTGACCCCAAAAACTCTACCAGGGAACTCCTACACCTTTGGTGATGTGACAAGATACAAGATCAACTCAAAAATTCAGTAACCCTCCTTTACACAAATGATAATGAAACTGAGAGGGAAATCAGAGAAACATCATCTTTCACAAAAGCCTCAAATAACATAATATATCTTGGGTAACACTAACCAACAAAATGAAAGACCTATTTGACAAGAACTTTAAGTCTTTGAAGAAAGAAATTGGAGAAGACAACAGAAAATGGAAAGGTCTCATAATCACCTGGATAGGTAAAATCAACATAGTAAGAATGGCAATATTACCAAAAGCAATCTATAGATTCAATGCAATCCCCATCAAACTCTCAACAAAATTCTTCACAGACTTTGAAAGAACAATAATAAACTTCATATGGAAAAACAAAAAACCCAGGCAGATGCGGCGGACGCGGGCGGTGCAGACGCGGCGCAGACGCGAACTTATATTTTTTGATGGTCCAAGCTTGCAACAGTGAAGCCCACACTGAGAGCAGATCATCCCACTACAACTAAATCAAGTAGGTTTTTTGGTGGCTGGCCTGCAGAGTCGTAGGCCTTTTGTTGGCGAGGTCCCTGGCAAACGGGGAGCCTGGTCCTGTCCCTGAAGACCCTCCTGAGTGGTGATAGTGTTCTTGACCCACGGCAAGACCCAGGAAATGTAGGGGGGGAGGAGGGGCATTCCCCTACCCCCTTGACTCCCCGGCCAGCCTGTGGGGGCTGCTCCCCTCTGCTGGGGCTGCTCCTCCTCTGCTGAGACCTCTATCTCCCTGGCCCATCCCAGCTTGCACCCAGGGGCTTCCTTCTTCTCCCTCCCTTCCGCGGGGCCATCCAGTTCAGCCTGATTGGGCGCTGGGTCCAGTGCTCAGGGCAGAGGGCAGTGAGAGGGTCTTTGTTTTGGTGGCTGGCATGCAGAGTGGTAGGCCTTTTGTTGGCAAGGTCCCTGTTGAAAGGGGAGCCTGGTCCTGTTCCTTTAGACCCTCCTGAGAGGTGAGAGGGATCTAGGCCTGCAGCCGGAGACAGAAATTGGAGCCTGGGCATTTTGTAAGGGGGTCACCTGGCCAGCAAGGAAATCTGATCTTCTTTTAGAAGATCCATTAGATAGCATCGGTAGGAGGAGATGGGAAGGTGCCAAGACAAGAATTCACCCAACAATCTGAAAAGCAACATGAAACCACCAGAACACAACAGAAGGACTTGAACACCCTAGCACAGAAGGCTTGGAAAAAATTGACTTTATGAAAGCAACAGAATCCCTCAAACAACATGTAAAAAATGCCCTTATAGAAATGGATGAGAAGTATAACAAAAAGTTTGAAGAAATGAGTAAATACATAAATGATACCCTGGAAAACCAAAAAAAAAAAAAAAAGATCAAACAGGTAATGGAAACAGTTCAAGAATTGAAAACTGAAATAGAAAGAAGGAAGAAAACACAAAGTGAGAACCGGCTGGATATGGAAAATCTAGGTCAACAAGCAGAGACTACAGAAACAAGCATAATCAATAGAATACAAGAGAAAAAAGAAAGAATCTCAGATTCTGAGGACACCATAGAGAAAATAAACACACTGATCAAAGAAAACAGCAAAGCCAACAAATTCTCATCACAAAACATTCAGGAAATATGGGACACAATAAAAAGACCAAACATAAGAATAATAGGGATAGAAGAAGAAGAGTCACAGCTCAAAGGCCCAGAAGATATTTTTAACAAAGTTAAGGAAGAAAACTTTCCCAACATAAAGAAAGAATGTTTTTTGAATATTCAAGAAGCATACAGAACACCAAATAGACTGGATCAAAAAAAAAAACTTCCCCTAGCCATATAATAATCAAAACACTAAATATACAGACTAAAGAAAGAATATTAAGAGCTGCAAAGAGAAAAGGTCAAGTAACTTATAAAGGTAAACCGATCAGACTTACACCTGACTTCTCTATGGAAACCATGAAAGCCAGAAGATCCTGGATAGAGGTACTGCAGAAACTAAGAGACCATGGATGCAAGCCCAAACTACCATACCCAGCCAAGCTATCGTTCACTATCAATGGAGAAACAAAACATTCCAGGATAAGAACAAATTCAAACAATATGTAGCCACAAATCCAGCCTTACAGAAAGTAATAGAAGGAAAATCACAACCCAAGGAATCCAGCATTGCCAACACTGCCTACAATAACTCAGGCATCTAGCGACCCTTCACCAGCACAACTCAAAGAAGGGAGATACACAAACTCTACGACCAAAAACAATAAGAATAACCGGAGTAAACAACCACTGGTCATTAATATCACTTAATATTAATGGACTCAATTCACCTATAAAAAAGGCACAGGTTAAGAGATTGGATACGAAAACAGGATCCAACATTCTGCTGTTTACAAGAAACACATCTCAACCACAAAGACAGGCATCTACTCAGAGTAAAGGGTTGAGAAAAGGTTTTTCAAGCAAATGGGCCTAAGAAACAAGCAGGCGTGGCTATAATTATTTCTAAAAAAAAAAAAACTGACTTCAAACTAAAATCAATCAGAAGAGATCGAGATGGACATTTTATACTCATAACAGGAACAATTCATCAG
>NW_026068022.1:4141125-4142767 GCF_014885135.2 Alexandromys fortis | reverse complement strand
AGAAAGCCGACAAACTCATGGAAACTGAACAGTCAACTACTGAACCACACCTGGGTCAAAGAAGAAATTAAGAAAGAAATTAAAGTCTTCCTTGAATTTAATGAAAATAAAGAGACAACATACTCAAACCTATGGGACACAATGAAAGCAGTGCTAAGAGAAAGTTCATAGCACTAAGTGCCCACTTAAAGAAAACGGAGAAAGCATACATTGGGGACTTAACAGCACACCTGAAAGCTCTAGAAAAAAAAGCAGACGTGCCCAGGAGGAGTAGAAGACTGGAAATAATCAAACTGAGGGCTGAAATCAACAAAATAGAAACACAGAAAACAGTCCAAAGAATCAATGAAACAAAAAGTTGGTTCTTGGAGAAAATCAACAAGATCGACAAACCCCTATCCAAACTAATTAAACGACAGAGAGAGAACACGCAAATTAATAAGATCAGAAATGAAAAGGGGGACATAACCACAGACACAGAGGAAATTCAGAGAATCATTAGATCTTACTACAAAAGCCTGTATACCACAAAATTGGAAAATGTAAAAGAAATAGATACTTTTTTAGATAAGTACCATATACCAAAGCTAAACCAAGACCAGATGAACGATCTAAATAGACCTGTTAGTCGTGAAGAACTAGAAACTGTTATCAAAAATCTCCCTTCTAAAAATAGTCCAGGACCATTTGGTTTCAATGCAGAATTCTACCCAAACTTCTAAGAAGAGCTAATACCTATACTCCTTAATGTATTTCACAATTCAGAAACAGAAGAGTCATTGCCAAAATCCTTTTATGAAGCTACAATCACCCTGATACCAAAACCTCACAAAGACTTAACACAGAAAGAGAATTACAGGTCAATCTCACTCATGAACATCGACGCAAAAATTTTCAATAAAATACTGGCAAACCGAATCCAAGAACACATTAGAAAAAAATTATCCATTATCATCAAGTAGGCTTCATCCCTGAGATGCAGGGCTGGTTCAACATACGCAAATCTATCAATGTAATCCACCATATAAATAAATTCAAAGAAAAAACATATGATCATTTTATTAGATGCTGAAAAAGCATTCGACAAAATTCAACACCCCTTTATGATAAAGGTCTTGGAGAGATTAGAGATACAAGGGTCATACCTAAATATAATAAAAGCTATTTACAGTAAGCCGACAGCTAACACTAAATTAAATGGAGAAAAACTCAACGCCATTACACTAAAATCAGGAACACGACAAGGATGTCCACTCTCTCCATACCTCTTCAATATAGTGCTTGAAGTTCTAGCAATAGCAATAAGACAACATAAGGGGATCAAGGGGATTCTTTTTGGAAAGGAAGAAGTTAAGCTTTCGTTATTTGCAGATGATATGATAGTATACATAAGTGACCCCAAAAACTCTACCAAAGAACTCCTACAGCTGATAAACACCTTTAGTAATGTGGCAGGATGCAATATCAACTCCAAAAAATCAGTTGCCTTCCTATACACTAAGGATAAAGAAGCAGAGAGGGAAATCAGAGAAGCATCACCTTTCACAATAGCCACAAATAGCATAAAATATCTTGGGGTAACTCTGACCAAAGAAGTGAAAGATCTATTTGACAAGAACTTTAAGTCTTTGAAGAAAGAAAT
>NW_026068022.1:4137483-4139690 GCF_014885135.2 Alexandromys fortis | reverse complement strand
GGGAGGCAGTGGCGGAGAGGAGACAGAAATCTTTAATAAATAAATAAATAAATAATAATATATAATAATAAAACAGGATACCAAAACATTCCTGTACAATAAAGGAACTTCCAAAGTCATCACCATCCCTGACATCAAGCTCTATTATAGAGCTACAGTATTGAAAACAGCTTGGTATTGGCATAAAAACAGAGAAGTTGACCAATGAAATTGAATCTAAGACCCAGATATTAATCCACACACCTATGAACACCTGATTTTGACAAAGAAGCTAAAATTATACAATGGAAGAAAGGAAGTATCTTCAACAAATGATGCTGGCATAACTGGATGTTAACATGTAGAAGAATGAAAATAGATCCCTATCAATTGTCATGCACAAAACTCAAGTCCAAATGGATTAAAGACCTCAACATAAATCTGACTACACTGAACCTGATAGAAGAGAAAGAGGGAAGTAGTCTTCAATGCATGGGCACAGGAGACCACTTAGTAAATACAATCTCAGTAGCACAGACACTGACAGCAAAAATTAAAAAAAAACATGGGACCTCCTAAAACTGAGAATAAGCTTCTATAAAGCAAAGGACATAGTCAATAAGACAAAAAGGCAGCCTACTGAATGGGAAAAGATCTTCACCATCCTCACATCAGACAAAGTACTGATCTCCAAAATATATAAAGAACTCAAAAAATCAGACATTAAAATTCTAAATAACCCAATTTAAAAATGGGATACAGAACTAAATAGAGAAGAATCTCAAATGGCCAGAAGATACTTAAGGAAATGTTCAACATTGTTAACCATGTGGGAAAGGCAAATCAAAACAACTCCTAGATATCATCTTACACCTGTCAGAATGGTTAAGATCAAAAACGCCAATGACAGATTATGTTGGAGAGGATGTGAAGTAAGGGGAACACTCATCCATTGCTGGTGGGAATGCAAAGTTGTACAACCACTTTGGAAATCATTATGGCGGTTTTTCAGAAAATTGGGAATCAACCTACCTCAGGATCCAGCAATACCACTCTTGGGAATATGCCAAAAAAAATATTCAGTCATACTGCAAAGGCATTTGTTCAACTATGTTCATAGCAGCATTATTTGTAATAGCCAGAACCAGGAAACAACCAAGCCCCTCAATAGAAGAATGGATAAAGAAAATGTGGCACATTTATACATTATAGTACTACTCAGCGATAAAAAAAACAATGACATCTTTAATTTTGCATGCAAATGGATGGAATTAGATACTTCACTATCCTGATATTTATCTGAATATGGTATGTAGTCACTCATAAGTGGATACTAGGTATAAACAAAAGACATTGAGCCTATAATTCATAATTCTAGAGAAACTAAGTTATAAGGTAAACCCAAAGAAACACTTATATAGATCCAAAGAAACACTTATATAGATCCACCTGGAAACTAGAAACAGACAAGATCGCCTGACAAAATTGGGAGCATGGGGGTGGGGAGAGAAGGGAAGGTGAAAAGAGAAGAGGTGGGAAGAAGGGGAGGGGAGGGTTGAGGAGAAATTGAGGGAAGGGATAGTTGAGATACAGGAAGGAACGAGACGACAGCAGGGAAAGAGATATCTTGATTGAGGGAGCCATTATAGGATTAGCAGAAACCTGGCTCTAGGGAGGTTCTCTGGAATCCACAGGGATGACCCCAGCTAAGACCATAAGCAATGGAGGAGGAGGGGGCCCTGATCATGACTTGCCCTGTAGTGAGACTGATGAATATCTTAAATATCACCATAGAACCTTCATCCAGCAACTGATGGAAACAGAGGCAGAGATCCACATTGGGGCACTGAACTGAGCTCCCAAACTCCAGCTGAAGAGTGGGAGGAATGAGAATATGAGCAAAGAGGTCAAGACCATGATGGGTACATCCACTGAAAAAGTTTACCTGAGCTAAAGGGAGCTCACCAACTCCAGTTGGACTGAGAAGGAACATGCATAGGACCAAACTAGTCCCTCTGAATGTGTTTGACAGCTACATGGCTGGGGCAGACTGAGGGGTCACTGACAATGACACCAGGATTTATTCTTACTTCTTGTACTGGCTTATTGGGAACCTATTCTCTTTGTATGGATACCTTCCTCAGCCTAGATACAGTAGGGAGGACCTTGGACTTTCCCCAAAGCAATGTGCCTTACCCTCTCTGGGGATTGGATGGGGGTGGGGTGGG
>NW_026068022.1:4057011-4132019 GCF_014885135.2 Alexandromys fortis | reverse complement strand
GAGAGAGAGAGAGAGAGAGAGAGAGAGAGAGAGAGAGAGAGAGAGAGAGAAGAGAGAGAGAGAAAGTGGGGGTAGAAAAAGACCACAAAGTGTATAATAATTCCTTTTCCCATAACATCTCCAATATTTGTGATCATTTATTTTCTTCATAATAGATCCCCAAGTCATTTTAATTTCTATTATAACTAATGGTTAAGATTACTGAACACATTTTCCCAGGTTCTTCTTTGCAGTTTTCGTTATTATGTCAAGACTGTTTAATTCACTAATGGCTGGATCATCTGGATTTTGTTTGTTTGCTTGTTCTGGATTGCATTCAGTTCTTTATAGAACGTAGATATCAAACCACTGTTAGATATATAGGGCTCAGTATCATAGTACACAAGTTGTTTGAACTCTTCAGTCTCTGCCCTAGCTAATGAAAAACAAGAATAGCAAAAGAATCTATACCGCAACATACTATGAAATTTCACTATGTGTAAAATGATTAATATACTTATCAGTAACAAGGGATGTTGATAGGAAAATTGTAATTATTGCACTGTTTGTCAAAACAACCCTGCAATAGCAAGGCTATACAAGATTCTGAAATTAGAATAAGCAAGAGAACTAAAAAACCAATGTGTCTTAAAGCTGAAGAGTTACTGTTCTGCTATGACCTACCTACACCAAGAGATGATGCTTTGCCTCTACTTCCATTCTTAGTGGCATCCAGGTCATTAAAAAATGCTGATTCTTTTTTTTTTTTTCAAGACAGGGTTTCTCTGTGGTTTTGGAGCCTGTCCTGGAACTAGCTCTGTAGACCAGGCTAAAAATGCTGATTCTTTATGGAATTTTCGACATTCTTGCTCTTTCTTTTTACACAATGATATAAATGTGTAAAACAAAATAGAATTCAACTTCCTATGAGGTTCCACTTTATACTCCCCCAGGGTTCTTGATGACGTATGTTAAAGAAGGCAACTAAAAATACTATTTGGAAAAGGTATTGAATTAAAACTAGGTTTAGCTTTTATATTGGAAATTTAGCAATATTTATTTCTCACAAATATCCAAGTAAACATGAAATTAATTGTTAATAAAAAATTTGTTACATTATGATATCGTGAATATTAAATCCTACATGGCTATACATGAACACCTCAAGAAAACAAAATAATAAATTGACCACTGGAGAATTGACATGATCTTGGAAGCTTAATTGTTTTTCCTGCGAATTGAATCACTCAGTATCCTTCACAGAAAAAAAAAGAATGCTCGGTGGTACTTCAGAATTCACACTTGAGTCTTTAGCATCTTCAGAGATTTATGCCCAATGGAGACTATAAAAGATGACTATAACAACCACAACTTTGACTCTTCACTGTAAGATGAATGGATGCTCACTTCAAGATGTAGGACTTTGGCTATTGGTAATGAATCTGGCTGAGTGGTTTTCATTTATCATCTGAGAAGAACATGTATGTACTCAGTCAGTCACAGCACTAAAAAGGCAGGTATAATCAAGCAGTTGGCCTGTGTGCCACCTTTGCTGGCTTGATGTTTTTCTACCACCAGTTTATGAGAGAGGAAGCAGTCACAATCAGAGAACCAGTGTTCCTGTTTACCCACACATGACACAGCAAGACCTACTTTTCACCACTATCTAAATGTGTCACTTTTAAAAGAGTTGAAATCTTTGGGCATTTACTGATATTTAAAGATTCAAGTAAAAGATTTAAAAACTGTGCATGAAGAGTTAACGTTGCTTAGAAAAAGCTTACTATATCTTATGTAATTGCAGATATGCTGAAAAGAACATTATGTCATCATATAAAAACCTGGTTAGAAACTAGTGTTATATCAAGAAGTCATTTGTTCTCAATAAACCTCTTTTAGTTGTGTGTTGAGTTTTAGCATGTTCTTTTCATAGTGATTACATAGATATTTTCAATTATGTGTTAAAATACTTTATATTTCAAATATATACAAAATCTAACAAATTTACAATAATTTTATTGATAATTTAAAATTCCTATCTAGAAGGTGTGTGAGTAATAATTTTATCTATGCAGGGAACTCATACAATATCTATTAAAAACCTTTTTTTACAATCAAATCTGGTTTATAGAAGTCTGAGATTTTTATAATTTAACATTCTTATTATATAGATATTAAGCAGGACAGTTCAGGCAGGTTGAGTATCTAATTCTGATTTTACTGTTATGTATCACATGCAAGTTAAGAATTCTTTCTTCAAAGTATTAAAATACAAATTTTTTAAAGTAGTATTTTATAAAAATGTAGGATTTTATGTAAAACCAAAACATATTTATGAATATATTGCAATTCCATAAATGACCCATATGCATCTATGCATAATTCTTAGATTAATACTTTTTTAAAGAAGCATTTAAAAGATTAGTTGCTATCTGAGTATTTCCTACTAAACTCTATGCATTCATCTTTCTTCACATGCCCAGGATTTATTTCTGTTATTCTCATCTTTTAATTTTATATTTCGCTGTAAGTTGTACTGGATTAAACAATATAATGTGAAGAGAAAAGGGAATATTATGTGAGGGAAAGTTTTTATGTGATTCTGCTAAAGAACTTTAATATTACAGAGTGACTCATCCCTGCAGGCAAATAAATATGGCTGCTTGGGCATCTTTAAATGCAAATGTTTGTGTATTAATGATAGTAAAACTATGCATTTATAAATCCCTTTCTGTGATGTCTTCATCACAGCCTTGTTCTGGCAGCAGCTACACTGACCCATGGCTCTCCTTGAGAGTGGAAACCACACTGCAGTGACAGAGTTCATTTTATTGGGCCTGACAGATGACCCAGTCCTTAGAGTCGTCCTCTTCATCATCATCCTGTGCATCTACCTGGTGACCGTGTCTGGGAACCTCAGCACCATCCTTCTCATCAGAGTCTCTTCCCAGCTGCATCACCCCATGTACTTTTTTCTCAGTCACTTGGCCTCTGCTGACATAGGCTACTCATCTTCTGTCACACCCAATATGCTTGTCGGCTTCCTGGTGGAGAGAAATACCATCTCCTACTTCGGATGTGCCATCCAACTGGGCTCAGCTGTTTTCTTTGGGACGGTTGAATGTTTCCTTCTGGCTGCCATGGCTTATGATCGTTTTATAGCAATCTGTAGCCCACTGCTTTATTCAACCAAAATGTCCACACAAGTCTGTGTCCAGTTGCTTGTAGTATCCTATTTTGGTGGTTTTTTTAATGCTTCCTCCTTCACAATGTCCTTCTTTTCTCTTCTCTTCTGTGGACCAAACAGGGTCAATCACTTTTTCTGTGATTTTTCCCCATTAGTAAAACTCTCCTGTTCTGATGTCAGTGTCCCTGCAGTTGTCCCCTCATTCACAGCAGGCTCCATCATTGTGGTGACAGTATTTGTCATAGCCGTCTCCTACATATACATCCTCATCACCATCCTGAAGATGCGCTCCACTGAGGGCCGCTACAAAGCCTTCTCCACCTGCACCTCCCACCTCACTGCAGTCACTCTGTTCTATGGGACCATCACCTTCATCTATGTGATGCCCAAGTCCAGCTACTCCACAGACCAGAACAAGGTGGTATCTGTGTTCTACATGGTGGTGATCCCCATGTTGAACCCCCTCATCTACAGCCTAAGGAATAATGAGATCAAGGGTGCTCTGAAGAGACAGATTGGTAGGAAAATACTTTCTTAGAGATATCTGTTACTTTAAAAGACTTCATATAGTAATAATGCTTAATTGATATAATACAAAAGTTAGTGTCCTGATTGAAAAAGCTTGATGACAATGTTAGAATGTGAGAAGCTTTTCAATAAATATGGGGGTTCAAATTTCATACAGCATAGGAAACTAGACAATTCTTTAATAATGTCAAATGTTTTTAAAATTAATGACATAAATCTAATCAGACAAATAAAAACCACTAAACATACATTAGAAAATGCATTAATATATTTCAAAGTTATTCATTAACTGTGTCACAGATTGGATCTTAATTGTCCCCAGACTCTCATGTCATTGTGAAAAGCCTGTTCTCTATTGTGTGGTGTGTGGGGAATGCTTCAAACATTTAGGAATTGAGGCTAGTTGTGATATTTGTTTTTACTAAGGCATGCCATAAACAATTATTCCCTTTACTTGGGGAATTATAATTTCATTCCGCTTTCTTTCCTCCAAAACTTCCCACATGTACATCCTTGTTCTTTCAAATTTATAACTTCTACTTTTCACTTTTATTAACAATATTTGAGTCCAATTAGTGCTGCACAAATAGACATTGGTGTGTGGACATTCACAGGGCAAATAACATACCAGTGGCTGTGTTCAGATAAGAGAGTAACTGTCCCTCCTCAGGAACCATCTGCTGCCAGTAGTTCCTCTGATATGGGTGACAGTGCTCTCCTTCCATTCTTTCCAATGCCCCTTCTGCAAAGTTCTCTGGGACTGTAAAGGTGGATATTGATGTTGATGACCCATGCTCAAGTGAACACAGAGTACTTTGATCAACTATAACTCTCGGCATTAACCACTATCCTCTGCATAGAGAAGCATGTCTGACCAAAGTTGGGAGGAACACAAACTCCTCTGGGCTGATGATTCCTGTCTCCCTGAACTGAACTCCTTCCTGTGTGCCCCTGCCCAGCTCTGGCGTCATGCCTGGGCTAATCTGTGTTGTTCTATACCAGGTACAAAGTAGGAGTTCTTGTGCTGGAATGAGCAGGTTCCCAAGTTTCCAAGAGCCAAGAGAAACAAACCAAAAAACTTTCCCAGAAGAGTCAAGCTTCTATGTTCCACCATGGGACTGAGAAAAGGAAAGTTTTAGAAAGACTTCATGGTCAGAGACAAACCCTGCTCTGCATGCTAGGGCTTTCCTGGCTGTCTTTTCCTGAAGCTGTGATTACCTTCAGTAGAGATTCAGGCAATCTTCAGATGATAGTGGCTACCACACTCATTTATTCCCCTTTCCTATCTCTGCTTGAGTGCTTCAGAAGAAAATTCCATCTTTGAATATATTTTAGAAATACAGTTTAGAATTCTTACAAATAAGAGCTCTTTTCTATGTCTCTGGTGTTACAAATGAGAAACAGTCAAAATAGAACTTATAGTCTACAATAGGATTCCAAGAATGAAAATTAAAAGTAAGTGATGTTGACTATGAGTTTGGGTTGGATACTGTGAGACAAAAACTTGACAAAGCAAAACAAAAATAAAGAAGAAGGCAAACCAACTGAGTAGAAGAGGTTGATGTGCTAGGGCATAGAATGTTCACCATAGTCATCTCTCAGAGTTCAATGTCCCAGCAAGGACCACAGAGTGTCCTCCTGTTCACCTCGGATGGAGGGCTCTCTCTGATCTGTTAGTTGTGTGAAGTCAGTACTCACACATGTGAATTAGATCAACTTTAGAGTTTTCAGTTGCAACAATGGCAGCATTGGTCAGTGTAATCAAACCCATGGGACCACAACCCAAACAAGTATAAGTGCTAATAAGTTCAATATCAAATTAGAGTTTACAGGATAAGAATTCTGTGAACATCCATAGAACATATGAGATAGGGGGACCTAACATTCAAATATTCTCTTCCAACATAAGGTATTTGATAATTTAGAAGAAAGTACTACCAACATGATTTGTAGGTTTAATGCTCTTTAGGGATAGGTGAAGGGAAACAAAAACTGGGGCCTGTCCCTTGGATACATGTCATTGATAAACATCATGCATATTCTCATGAAAATAGGAAATGTAAGTAAGGAAGCCATGCAAAGATAGCAGTCACAGAACTCTCACCTTAAACTTGTATTCAATACAGTCAAAAACAAGTTATATCTCAAAGTAAATGAAATAAGTAAACAAATGCCTTAAGGCTCAAGTTTTTCTATCAAGTGTTGAGAAATATTGCCAAGCCAAAAGGATTCAAGGAATACTAAAAATGAAAGTCAGTGAAAGCAATATATGAAAGAAATAAAACCAGTAGCATTTGGTTGATATTGGGATGACTAGACACAAGCCATAATATATTATCTTTATTAAAAATATTGGAGTTACTTGAAATATTTATAATCACAGAAATGAAAAAGAATGAGCAAATGAGATAAGAAGTATTCAGGGTTGCATGGATATATAATAGTATTTAGGATGTTATATGTCGACTAGGGCCCAGCAGCACTACTGTTGCAAGTTCTGAGAATTGCAACATAGCTGAAACATGTGACAAAAACCTTAAAATAGCCTTTATGAATATGACAGAGTCCTTATAGAATAAATTATTAAGTCCCTTGTGGTGATTTGAAAGAAAATGACCCCCAAAGTGAAGTGGCACTATTAAGAGCTGTGATCTTGTTGAAGTGTCCTTGTTAGAGGAAGTGTGTCACTGTGGGGTTGGATTGCAGTTTTCTTTTCTCAGCCTTCACTCTAGGTGGTTCTAAGACCACCACCTGTTGCCTGCGGGCCAAGATGTAGAACTCTCAACTCCTCCAGCACCCATGTCTACCTTTGCACCACTATGGTACATCATGATGACAATGTGTTAAACCTCTGAAAATGTGAACCACCCAATTAAATGTGTTTCCTGTAGAAGAATTGCTGTGGTCATGGTGTCTATCCACAGAAAAAGAAACCCTAACCAAGAAAGAAGTTAGTACCAGGGACTGGGGTGTTGTGATAGACCTGATCATGCTGCTGTTTGAAGGAACGTGGACCTTGGGACTGTGAAATAGAAAAGCAGTTGAATAATTTAGTGTGTAATGGGTCATCTTAGTAGGAGCATGGAAGACTTTGGTGCTGAGTGTGATTTGATAAACTGTGGGGGCCTGGTTCAAAAGGCTTCAGAGGAGTAAATATTACTATGTGTCCTAGAGATTGTTCTTATGATATTTTGTTAAAGAATGTGACTGCTTTGCCCTTTTCTGAAGAGTCTTCTTGAGACTGAAGTGAAGCGACATGACTACATTCCATTTGCTGAGGAAATCTCAAAACAGTCTAGTTTACACTCGACTGTGTCGTTATTAGTGCGCATGTTTATAAAGACTTATAAGGAAAGTGAACAAAAAATAAAAAATGTAAGATTTGAGGAGAAAAGAGAACCAGGAAGTGGAATGGAACTAAGTCCTGTTTTAAGGAGATAAAAAGATCATGGATTAGAATAAATGGAGTGGTGACATCAGTGCAAGATGCCACCTAAGTATATCAGTTTGCAATTATTTGATTGTAAAGTTTTACATCTGTGTTCATGACGAAAATTGGTCTACAAGTCTCTTACTTCATTGGATCTTTATTGGTTTGGGTATCAGCAACTGGCCTAATAAGACAAATTGGGTAGTGTTCCTTCTGTTACCAATATGTGGAATAATTTTAGGAGTATAAATGTTAACTCATCTTTGAAAGTCCAATAGAATTCTACAATAAACATCTGGCCATAAACTATTTTATTTCAATGGTCCCTTCTATTTCACTAGGGCAGATGTAGATCTGTTTAAAATGCTTATCTATCTTTATTTCACCTTGGTAAATGGCACCTATACAGAAAATTATCATTTCCTTCAAATTTTCCAACTTGATGGAGTACAGGTTTTTAAAGTATTTTGTCTGGATTGTCTCATTGTTTGTTGTTATATCCCGCTTTTCAACTCTAATTCTGACCATTTTAATAGATATACTCCAAGGTCATTACCCAAACCTCATTCAAGAGATTTATTGTTAGGGAGGAACCCGGGAGAGTGGCTGCCTCTACCAGGGTGGGAAATGGTAGCCCCAAACTGAACTGATGGAGGACTTATGTAGGGCTTCTTAGTGGTGGAGTTCTTCCAGGATGAAGTATTTCAGAATGGAAAATGATCAAATTTCAATTCCTGAGCTTGGACAAGATCAGAGATTGGCTGGATTTTATACTTAGGGATTGGTTGATCATTTCTTTGGCTCTGGATTCAGAAACAGTATGTTTCTTTCACTGGCCCTTTAAATCCTTTGGCTCTGGTTTCAGGGTCAGGGTGTGTTTCTTTGGCTCTGGTTTCAGGATCAGGGTGTGTTTCTTTGGTTGGTCTTCACCCTACTGTCCTTTCCTTTCTCTTCTGATTAGTTTTGTTTGAACTCTATTTTGTCAAATATTAAATTGGCTACACCAGCTTGCTTCTAAGGTAAATTTTCTTGGAATTTTCTTTTCATCCTTTTACATTTATCTTTGATGGTAAGGTATGTTTCTTAGCAGCAGAAGGATGGATCCTGTTTTCAAAACCACCCTGTTAGTATCTGTCTTTTTAGAGGGCATCTGCTACCATTGACATTGAGAATTATCTGTGAGGAATGTTTGTTGATTCCTGTTATTTTGTTGTAGGGTGGTGATAGTGGTGGTGACAGTGGTGGCAGTGGTAGCAGAGTGTTTGTTGGTTCCTGTTACTTTATTGTTGTTGTAATGGTGGTGGTGGTGGTGGTGGTGGTGGTGGTGGTGGTGGTGGTGGTGGTGTGTGTGTGTGTGTGTGTTTTCCTTCTTTTGATTTGCTGGTCTGGGATTTTTTTTCCTCCTTGTATTTTCTTGTGAATGATTAATCTCTTTTGGTTGGAGTTTTCCTAGCCCTTTTTGTAGGGAAAAATATCTAAATAAATAATTGCTTGAATTTGGTTTTACCATAGAATATCTCATTTTTCTCCACCAATTATGATTGAAAGTTTTGCTGGATATAGTTGTCTGGGCTGATATCTGTGCTTTCTCATATTCTATAGAACATCTGTACAGACTGTTCTGACTTTTAGAGTCTCTACTGAGAAATCGACTGTTGTCCTAAAAGGTCTGCCTTTATATGTGTCTTAGTTATGGTTTCTATTGCTGTGACCAAAACCATGACCAAAAAGCAAGTTTGGGAGTGAAAGGCATTTTTTTGGCTTACACTTACACATTGCTGTTCATATTAAAAGAAGTCAGGACAGGAACTCAAACAGGGCAGGATCTTGGAGGTGATAGCTGATACAGGTGCCATGGAGGGGTGCTGCTTACTGGCTTGCTTCTCATGACTTGCTATGACTGCTTTATTATAGAATCCAGGACAATCAGCCCAGGATGGCCCCACCCAAGATGGGCTGGTCCCTCCTGCTTTGATCACTAATTGAGAAAAAGCCTTACAGCTGAATATCATTTCCTCAAATGATGATACTCCCTCCTCTCTGATGACTCTAATTTGTGCCAAGTTGATTCACAAAACAAGCCAGTACAATATGCTACTGTCTTTTTCCCTTTCAACTTTTAATATTCTTCCTTTGTTCTATATGCTTAGTGTTTTGACTACTATGTGCCCAAGGGCCTTTCTTTTCTGATCTAGTCTATTTGGTGTTTGGTATTTTTGGGAAATTGTCTTCTAAGACTTTGTTGAGAATATTGAGCTTGTTCTCTGTCTTTAATCTATGCCTATTAATATTCTTTGGTTTTGTCTTTTCAGAGTATCTTAGACTTCCCAGATATTTTATGCTGGAATATTTTCAGATTTATCATTTTTTTTACTAAAGTACCCATTTTTTCTATCAGATCTTCAATGATTGAGATTCTCTCTTTCATCTCTTGTACTTTAGTGATGAGACTTGCCTCTGAGGCTTTAGTTAAAGTATCTAAATTTTTAATTTGCCAATTTCCCTCCATTTTGTTTTGTTTTGTTTTGTATTTTGAGATAGGTTTCTCTGTGTAACAGTTCTAGCTGTCCTGGAACTAGCTCTTGAACAAGGGCTAGCCTCGAACTCACAAGAGAGAGATCTGCCTACCTCTACCTCCTGCGTACTGGGTTTAAAGATGTGCACAACCACTGCTAGGCTAGTTTGGGTTTTATTTACTGGTTCTATTTTTATTTTGGATGTTGGATTATTTTATTTGCTTTTTTCCACTGTTTGTTTTTCATAAATTTCTTAAAGGATTTATTGTAACGGCGTAAGCGAATGCAGACAGATTGTCAAAATATAGACAGCTTTAATGGAGGAATAGACTTACAGAACCACTGTTCCCGCTGAGACCAGGAAAGCAGAAGAGGACGCTGGGAGCACGCTCACCAATTTTATAGGAGAACTTTAGCCTGAGGCGAACACGCCCCCTAAGGGGTGGGACTTATCCCTACAATTTATTAATTTCTTCTTTAAGGGTAACTATCATATTCATAAAGGCAATTTTAAGGTCTTTTTCACATGCTTCAGTTATATTACATTTCTCAAGGCCTGCTGTAGTAGGGTTGTTGGGATGCAGTAGAGATATATTATCCTGACTGTCAATATATACAAAATCCACACTGAATATTTCTGATCTTGTATACACATTACTTTTGATTTTCTGTAATTATATACATTTCAAATGTCTCATATCTTTAATAAAATAATATATTACAGACTATGTTCATTCTTCCCAATAGCCACAAGATGGTATTAGTTTTATTTCTTTTATATGTTGCTTTCATTAACTTCCATATTTAGTATTTCTGCATTTCTTTTGGCTTGAAAATCTTTCTCTGCACTTGATGGGAAAATTTGAGCCTTGAGTTGTTTGTTCATTTTCAATTTACCTCCATATATCACTGGGTTTTGACTACACTGCATACAAGTTCAATCCTAGACCTCTCTTGGCTGCTATCTACACATGGCTTGCTTTCTTATATTTTCTATTCTCCTGAGCATATGTGTGATGTCTATCAACAGCATGTCTCATAGGAACATGCCATAGTTTTGTCTTTTGCCTCCTCATTAACCCTACAGTGCATGTTTGTAGTACTTTCTTCTAAATTATCAAATACCTTATGTTGGAAGAGAATATTTGAATGTTAGGTCCCCCTATCTCATATGTTCTATGGATGTTCACAGAATTCTTATCCTGTAATCTCTAATTTGATATTAAACTTAGCATTTATACTTGTTCGGGTTGTGGTCCCATGGGTTTGATTACACTGACCAATGCTGCCATTGTTGCAACTGAAAACTCTAAAGTTGATCTAATTCACATGTGTGAGTACTGACTTCACACAACTAACAGATCAGAGAGAGCCCTCCATCCGAGGTGAACAGGAGGACACTCTGTGGTCCTTGCTGGGGCATTGAACTCTGAGAGATGACTATGGTGAACATTCTATGCCCTAGCATATCAACCTCTTCTACTCGGTTGGTTTTCCTTCTTTATTTTTGTTTTGCTTTGTCAAGTTTTTGTCTCACAGTATCCAACCCAAACTCATAGTCAACATCACTTACTTTTAATTTTCATTCTTGGAATCCTATTGTAGACTATAAGTTCTATTTTGACTGTTTCTCATTTGTAACACCAGAGACATAGAAAAGAGCTCTTATTTGTAAGAATTCTAAACTGTAATTCTAAAATGTATTCAACGATGGAATTTTCTTCTGAAACACTCAAGCAGAGATAGGAAAGAGGAATAAATGAGTGTGGTAGCCACTATCATCTGAAGATTGCCTGAATCTCTACTGAAGGTAATCACAGCTTCAGGAAAAGACAGCCAGGAAAGCCCTAGCATGCAGAGCAAGGTGTGTCTCTGACCATGAAGTCTTTCTAAAACTTTCCTTTTCTCAGTCCCATGGTGGAACATAGAAGCTTGACTCTTCTGGGAAAGTTTTTGGTTTGTTTCTCTTGGCTCTTGGAAACTTGGGAACCTGCTCATTCCAGCACAAGAACTCCTACTTTGTACCTGGTATAGAACAACACAGATTAGCCCAGGCACGACGCCAGAGCTGGGCAGGGGCACACAGGACGTAGTTCAGGGAGGCAAAAATCATCATCCCAGAGAAGTTTGTGTTGCTCCCAACCTCGGTCAGACATGCTTCTCTATGCAGAGGGTAGTGGTTACTGCTGAGGGTTATAGGTGATCAAAGTACTCTGTGTGTTCACTTGAGCATGGGTCATCAATACCAATATCCATCTTAAGAGTCCCAGAAAACTTGTGTGATAGCACCATCATCTGAAGATTTCCTGAATCTCTACTAAAGGTAATCACAGCTTCAAGAGAAAGACAGCCTTTGGGAAGGGGAACTGGAAAGAATGTAAAATCTGGCAAATTGAGAAAAGTGCTATGAAATGCTGACTTCTAGATATAACTTAGCTGTTGTACAATGAATACAGTTACCTGTGCAAGATAAGGCCAATCAAAATTCCAGCAGGAATGGAAGAAGAGCCCTGTCCCACCCCTGTCAGAGGAGCTACTGGCAGTAGATTGTTCTTCAGAAGGTAGAGTCTCTCTCTTTTCTCAACACAAGTACTGGTATGCTAGTTACCCTGTGGATATCCACACACCCATGTGCATCACTAATTGAACTCAGATGTTATTAATAAAAAGTAAAAAAAAAAAACAGAAGCTATGAATTAGAAAGAACAGGAAGGGATATATGGGAGGTTTGGAGGAAAAAAAGGAGTGTAATAATATTATAATACCCCCAAATAAAGGAAATAATTTAAAATATTTAGAAGAGGATTATTAAGTTGGAGGTGCATTGCATTGGGGTACTATGTGAAGTTTGTGGAAGAGAGTGGTTAATGGATTTGATCAATATACATACTGTAATGTATGAAACTTTCAAAAGCAAAAAATATTATTAGAAATGGAAATCCATCGATGAATTACAGGTCGATTCCCTCCTCTTCTCTACAGTCCCCACAATTAAGCTATGACCAGAGGCCAAGACTACAGATCAGAAGTTTTATAGGTCTAAATAGTCCAATGTTACAGATAACCTTTCTACAATATTCCTAGATATTTTAGTCTTTTGTTGTTTTTCATCATGCAATCGGATGGATAGATGTAACAGATTTATCTCAAGATAACTTAGTGTTTAAAAATAGAAAAACATATCCCAAAGGACTGAAGACTCTATTAACCAGCTTTCTGTTACTATAAGGAATAACTAAGTTGATCAACCTACAGAAAGAAAAGGATTTTCTGGAACAGAATTTTAGAGGTCTCAGTCCCTCAGTCCCCGGTGAATTGAGGCCATAAATATGGTCTCTGTTTATACATCATGATAAAGATCTGTGATTGAACAAAGTCGCTCACCTCCTGACCAATAAGGAAAATAGACAAAGTTCTGAGTGACATCACTTGTATATAGCATGTCTTGAGTAAAATAATATCATAACTATTCTCAGTTTCTAAATGTTTCTAGCATTCCCCATGAGTGCCACAAATAGGGAATAGACTTTGGCCAATGACATGAGACTCTGGGGACAATTAAGATCCAATCTGTGACACAGTTAATGAATAACTTTGAAATATATTAATGCATTTTCTAATGTATGTTTAGTGGTTTTTATTTGTCTGATTAGATTTATGTCATTAATTTTAAAAACATTTGACATTATTAAAGAATTGTCTAGTTTCCTATGCTGTATGAAATTTGAACCCCCATATTTATTGAAAAGCTTCTCACATTCTAACATTGTCATCAAGCTTTTTCAATCAGGACACTAACTTTTGTATTATATCAATTAAGCATTATTACTATATGAAGTCTTTTAAAGTAACAGATATCTCTAAGAAAGTATTTTCCTACCAATCTGTCTCTTCAGAGCACCCTTGATCTCATTATTCCTAAGGCTGTAGATGAGGGGGTTCAACATGGGGATCACCACCATGTAGAACACAGACACCACCTTGTTCTGGTCTGTAGAGTAGCTGGACTTGGGCATCACATAGATGAAGGTGATGGTTCCATAGAACAGAGTGACTGCAGTGAGGTGGGAGGTGCAGGTGGAGAAGGCCTTCTGGCGGCCCTCAGTGGAGCGCATCTTCAGGATGGTGATGAGGATGTATATATAGGAGACGGCTATGACAAACACTGTGATCAAAATGATAGAACCAGCAGAAAATGAATCTAGAACTAGAAGGATGCTGTTATCAGAACAGGAGAGTTCAACTACAGGAGTAAAATCACAGAAAAAGTGATTGATTCTGTTTGGTCCACAGAAGAGAAAAGAAAAAAAGGACATAGTGAAGGAGGAAGAATTAAGAAAACCACCAAAATAGGATACTACAAGCAACTGGACACAGACTTGTGTGGACATTTTGGTTGAATAAAGCAGTGGGCTACAGATTGCTATAAAACGATCATAAGCCATGGCAGCCAGAAGGAAACATTCAACCGTCCCAAAGAAAACAGCTGAGCCCAGTTGGATGGCACATCCGAAGTAGGAGATGGTATTTCTCTCCACCAGGAAGCCGACAAGCATATTGGGTGTGACAGAAGATGAGTAGCCTATGTCAGCAGAGGCCAAGTGACTGAGAAAAAAGTACATGGGGTGATGGAGCTGGGAAGAGACTCTGATGAGAAGGATGGTGCTGAGGTTCCCAGACACGGTCACCAGGTAGATGCACAGGATGATGATGAAGAGGACGACTCTAAGGACTGGGTCATCTGTCAGGCCCAATAAAATGAACTCTGTCACTGCAGTGTGGTTTCCACTCTCAAGGAGAGCCATGGGTCAGTGTAGCTGCTGCCAGAACAAGGCTGTGATGAAGACATCACAGAAAGGGATTTATAAATGCATAGTTTTACTATCATTAATACACAAACATTTGCATTTAAAGATGCCCAAGCAGCCATATTTATTTGCCTGCAGGGATGAGTCACTCTGTAATATTAAAGTTCTTTAGCAGAATCACATAAAAACTTTCCCTCACATAATATTCCCTTTTCTCTTCACATTATATTGTTTAATCCAGTACAACTTACAGCGAAATATAAAATTAAAAGATGAGAATAACAGAAATAAATCCTGGGCATGTGAAGAAAGATGAATGCATAGAGTTTAGTAGGAAATACTCAGATAGCAACTAATCTTTTAAATGCTTCTTTAAAAAAGTATTAATCTAAGAATTATGCATAGATGCATATGGGTCATTTATGGAATTGCAATATATTCATAAATATGTTTTGGTTTTACATAAAATCCTACATTTTTATAAAATACTACTTTAAAAAATTTGTATTTTAATACTTTGAAGAAAGAATTCTTAACTTGCATGTGATACATAACAGTAAAATCAGAATTAGATACTCAACCTGCCTGAACTGTCCTGCTTAATATCTATATAATAAGAATGTTAAATTATAAAAATCTCAGACTTCTATAAACCAGATTTGATTGTAAAAAAAGGTTTTTAATAGATATTGTATGAGTTCCCTGCATAGATAAAATTATTACTCACACACCTTCTAGATAGGAATTTTAAATTATCAATAAAATTATTGTAAATTTGTTAGATTTTGTATATATTTGAAATATAAAGTATTTTAACACATAATTGAAAATATCTATGTAATCACTATGAAAAGAACATGCTAAAACTCAACACACAACTAAAAGAGGTTTATTGAGAACAAATGACTTCTTGATATAACACTAGTTTCTAACCAGGTTTTTATATGATGACATAATGTTCTTTTCAGCATATCTGCAATTACATAAGATATAGTAAGCTTTTTCTAAGCAACGTTAACTCTTCATGCACAGTTTTTAAATCTTTTACTTGAATCTTTAAATATCAGTAAATGCCCAAAGATTTCAACTCTTTTAATTGTGACACATTTAGATAGTGGTGAAAAGTAGGTCTTGCTGTGTCTTGTGTGGGTAAACAGGAACTCTGGTTCTCTGATTGTGACTGCTTCCTCTCTCATAAACTGGTGGTAGAAATACATCAAGCCAGCTAAGGTGGCACACAGGCCTACTGCTTGATTATACCTGCCTTTTTAGTGCTGTGACTGACTGAGTACATACATGTTCTTCTCAGATGATAAATGAAAACCACTCAGCCAGATTCATTACCAATAGCCAAAGTCCTACTTCTTGAAGTGAGCATCCATTCATCTTACAGTGAAGAGTCAAAGTTGTGGTTGTTATAGTCATCTTTTATAGTCTCCTTTGGGCACAAATCTCTGAAGATGCTAAAGACTCAAGTGTGAATTCTGAAGTACCACCGAGCATTCTTTTTCTGTGAAGGATATTGAGTGATTCAATTCACAGGAAAAACAATTAAGCTTCCAAATCATGTCAATTCTCCAGTGGTCAATTTATTATTTTGTTCTCTCTAGGTGTTCATGTATAGCCATGTAGGATTTAATATTTACTACATCATAATGTAACAAATTTTTTATGAGCAATTAGTTTTATGTTTACTTAGATGTTTGTGAGAAGTAAAGACTGCCTAACTTCAAATATAAAAGCTAAACCCAGTTTCATCAATTCATTATCTTTATCAATCAGTATTTTTTGTTGTTGTTGAATTGATTACAGGAAGTTGGTTGCCAAGTGCTGTATGATACTTCCAACTCATTACTAGGTGGTGATGCAGGCCAAGTCAAGGGTTGAGGAACATTCAGGGTTTCTACAGTCAAGGTTCAAAGAATCTTAGATGCCTTCCCTGGAATGTGTGCAAGACATCAGGTCCCTGGGATGTGTCCAGGATAACAGATGACATTCCTCACTAACAGGCTCTGGGCACCAGCCACGTGCACAACTCTGGGCTGGCTAAGCAGACTGACACTATGTATAGATGGTATGGTCTCGTACCATCCACCTTTTCCTTATCTGCTGTGTTGTGGGTTAACTCACTGCTGTGACTACAGCAGCCTATGCAAGAAGTGTGCACTTCCTTAAGGGACATTTGAAAACCTTTCTGATGCCCAGCTATTTCAAGACAATTTATTTCCAAAATGGGTCAGAACATTAGCTTTTGGCCCATTCTGCCAAATACATGAGCTACAAATGCTTGTTCAGCAGCTGAGAGGCACACCTTGGTATCATATTCAAAAAGTGATAAAAATCCATATAAAACAAATATTCAAAGTTTCCATAGAAACAGAGGGAATTGGACCTATCACCTAGCCTTCCACGCTGCATCCGTGCCAAGCCTACTCTTACAAAGACATTCCATAACTAGGGGTAATTAAGTTAAATTGTCCTCTCCAAATCCCTTAATTCAAGCTAAACATGTAGGTAAGAGCTATAAGAATGGCATCTACAGATTGATACTAGAAGAAGCACAGGCAGTCCATCCCGCTCTCCTGGGCACAAGATGTGGGCAGGATGCCAACATTCTGTTACTCCACTTCTGGTGGGATGCCAAGGCCCTGGATCTGTTTTATGAGTTGCCCTATCAGCCTCGACATTACATTACATAACAGATAGAAGGCCTCTGAAAGCCAGTGAAAGTAGATGCAGCAGCAACAGTGTAGGCCACTCACTCTCATGCATGTCAGGCAGGTTACAATGCTCTATGCTCCGATCAAGGCTATCACATGCTGGTCCCCAGATGTTGAATGAGTAATACGTCTCATCTGACTTGGGTTTCTTCGGCAGCAGGAACTTCACATGTGCATGATCATAAAAGATGCAATTAAATGTTCCCTACATTCTGTCCCTCACATAATGCATGAATGTTTGTTCATTTGACTTATCTTCACTGTCATAGCCAGTCTACTCCTTTCATACCATTTTTTGGCAATGATATTGACTTCCAGTGTGAAAGCTGAAATGACAGAGTATTTGCCTGGCTGAGTTGTGACTCTCATCCCAGAGTCTGGTAGAAGTATGTGTCCAGAGCCAGTGATCTCTTCAAATTTGAGCTTCCTATCCTCAGATCCAGGAAAGCCACTACCAATATCAGGCAGATACATGCTGAAACTAACTTCTGTTCCCATGGCAAAGACACAGTAGTAATCAGACAGGACTGTATGAAGGTCTCAGGATCAGTACATCTACTCTCCACGTGGAAAATAACACCAATAACATCAATATTTAGCTCTTTTGCCTGATCCAAGAGAAGCCTGCTGGTTTTGAGTGGGGCACCAAACTTAACAGTTGTTGGAAGAAGAGGCCACTTGTTGGTTCCTGGCTAACCAACTACACAAGGAGCCTTTTTAATGCCCATATTCCTCTTGAAGTAGCTTAGTGTTTCCAAGAGCAGATGTATCTCATTGTCATGAAAAGTCTTAAGTTCTTAAAACATTTTAAATGCCATATTCTGAAAGTCTCTGAAAGATTTGAAGATTACCTACCTAACTGAAATATATCTCTGTATATCTAGAAAACCTAACTAACATGACTAGAAGCTTGACTATTATGGATGATTATCTATTAACCTATATTTCTTAATTATACATTACATTTTAAATGAACTGCACAAACACAATACCATAATCAAGAGCAGAAATATATATAACAAAATTGACCTTAAGTTTGTATCAGTAAACCAAGATTCATACCAATGCAAATATCTATAGCATATCTCCTTTAAATGTAAAAAAACATTAATAAACAATATTTGGGAATATGGACCTAGTTATCCTCCAAACTGCTTTTTTCCTCTTTATTGAGCAAACTAATTTTTTAGGGGTGTTCAAGACAACCTTTCATAGGATCTTGGTCCATCAAAGCACATTAGTCTGGAAGCAATCCACAGGTTCTTATCCTCTGTGGAAACAAAATAACCCCTTTTCCAAACCAACATAGCCTTAGACTCAAATTTTGAATTCAAGATACTTTTGAAATATATCTTTTGGCTTAGCTTAGCAGTCCCCAGAATTAAATGTCTCTCTGCAGTAAAAATTTCAAAGATAACACAATAATATATAATCCAGACTCTTTGTTGGGTGCCAATTTGTTGGAAGAAGAGGCTGCTTGTTGGTCCCCGGCTGCTCAGAGCCCCAAATTAAATCATACAGAAACCATATTATTTAAATCACTGCTTGACCCATTAGCTCTAGCGTCCTATTGGCTAACTCTTATATGTTAATTTAACCTATCTCCACTAATCTGTGTATCACCATGTAGCAGTGATACACATCCAGCATCTGACTCTGACAGGGGCTACATGGCTTCTCCCTACTCTGCCCTTAGTTCCATTTAGTTCTATCTTCCCCACCTACCTCTGCTCCACCCTGCCATAGGTTCAAGTCAGCTTTCTTTATTAACCAATCATATTCACAGCATACAGAAGGGAATCCCACATCTAATACTGAGGTGACAAACTGCTTTGGAATTATCAGTGGCAATCCACAAAACCAATTTTGCTTTGGATGTGCTTTGGCAACCACCATCAACCCAACCTCACTGTCAAAAGTCATCATCTGGACTTCCATTACTGGCAGCATACTTGATCTGAGACACTTGTTTAGAAGGATTTGCAAAGATAATCCTCTCTGGAGGCAGCCCGAGCCCCTGCACCAACTGGATTTCAGTCTTGCTTACACAGTCAAAACTTGTCCCAGTAGCAGTTAAGGTGGTCACTATGGCTCTGCTGTCATTACTTTTGACTGCTTAAAAGGGAGTGAAATGGGAAGAGCTTTTAGCCATCTTAATGTTCCTTCAGAATGTCTCCAAGGTCCGCAACATAGAAAGCATCCTTGTCATCAAAGGAAGAAACTTCATTAACTTTTTGGTCCAGAATGTCCTTGGCAGAAAAGCCGTCATCAAGGATATGGCTGTTAAACTCTTCTTTCTTAAAACTGTTCATGGTTCTCGATGTACCCATAAAAAAATATAGAAAAAAAAATATGGAGATGAAATTAAATTATTGTCAGCTCCTCACAAGGCAAGCTATTCAGGAACTCTGAACGCTGTTTCCTTGGAGCGGTAGCAGTGTTTGCACAGTTCACTGACGCTGCTGGCCAGCCTCACGGAGATGCAGAAAAGCGCTCTGCAACCCATCGCCACCCCAGTTGAACCCACAGCAGATGCCGGCCCAAGGTGGCACTGAGCTGCTGGCTGAGGGCAGACGACAGTGGCAGCCACTGCAGGGACTGACCTTCAATAAGTATTTTTAATTTCCTTCTTTAACATATGCCATCAAGTACTCTGGGGAGCGTGAAGTGGAACTTCACATAAAGTTGAATTTTAAATAACAAAATGTTTTACACATTCCCATCACTGTATAAGAAGACAGAGCAAGAATGTCTTAAACTTGCATGAAGAATTAGAATTTTAAAATGACCTGGATGCCTTCAAAACTGGAAACAGAATCAAAGTGTCACCTCTTGACTACTCCCTTTGTGTAGGTAGGTCATGGCAGAAGACTAACTCTTCAGCCCAAAGACTCAATGATACTTTAATTCTCTTGATAACCTTAATTTCAGAATCCCTTGTAGCCCTGTTACTGCAGGGTTGGGTTGACAAACAATACAATAATTACAAACAATATTCCTATCAACATCCCTTTATACAGATAATTATGCTAAGAGCTTTACACATAGTAAATGTTCACAGTATGTTTTGGCGTAGATGCTTTTATTATTCTCATGTTTTTATTGTATAGAGAAGAGACTAAAGAGTTTAAACAATTGTGTACTGTGATTCTGGGCTCCATGTATCTCCCAGTGGATTGATAGCTACAATCTATAAAGAACTAAAAGCAAACCAAAACAAACACAGACACAAAAAAGACTATCCACACATTAATGAATTAAGTAATCTTGAAATAATAATAAAAACTGCAAATAAATATGTAAAAAAAGGAAACATGTGTTCACTAGTTTTATCCATTCAGGAAATAAGTATTAAAATGATATTGGGAGTACATTATGAAGAAAATAAATGGCCACAAAGGTTGGAGAGGATATGGATAAGGAATTATTATATACTTTGTAAGCCTCTCTCTCTCTCTCTCTCTCTCTCTCTCTCTCTCTCTCTCTCTCTATCCCTGCTCCCTTTAAGACAACACACACACACACAATATTTAAAAGATAGAGCTACCATATGATCTGTCCATAAAACTCTCCAGTATAAACTCAAGGGAGTCTAAGTCCAAAGGCCCCAGAGAAATTTGCATCCTCATGTTTATTGTTGAATATCCTAGACATGTAGTGGTCTGGAGATTTATCAACAGATGAATGAATTAGGAAAGCATGAAACATATGCACAATAGAATTTTATCCCTCTGTAAAGAAAAAAATAGCTAATTTATTAGAAAATGGATGGAACTTGTGGCATGATTGAGCCACAGCAGAAGAAAGGATAGAGAAAAGATGCTGTTATTCAGTTATTTAAAACCCTGTGCTGTGCAGGACAAATATATGCAATAATTGAATTTTTTTCGGATTTTTCGAGACAGGGTTTCTCTGCAGCTTTTGGTTCCTGTCCTGGAACTAGCTCTTGTAGACCAGGCTGGCCTCGAACTCACAGAGATCCACCTGCCTCTGCCTCCTGAGTGCTGGGACTAAAGGCGTGTGCCACCACCGCCTGGCAATAATTGAAATCTTAATGAGCCAAATATATCATATAAAACATCCAATGATATTTCTTATATTCAGAAACTATTTTTTAAAGTAGCCTGAAAATTGAAGAGGGACCATAAGGGACTGAAAAGAGCATTGAGGTAGGGGAGAAAAAAGTTAGACATCAGAGAACACAAAGTGGACATGACCAAAGCATGACATATGATTATACAAATTCCATCATGAAGGCTATTAATTTTTTCAGTTGATAATTATTTTTGGAAAATACATGATGGATGTTTGAGGCACTATCTATGTTGAATTACTAATTACTATATACATTGTGTATTAGTACCAAAAGATCACATATGCCATAGTCATGTATTATTTTGCTTCTCCATATTTGTTAAAAATTAATTCAATTTACATTTTTAAAATAAGTGCTTTAAATATTTATATGCTGTGTATTAGTTTAAAAATAAACCTAGTTTAGTTGTATGAGTGTGTTTGTATATGTGTGTGTGCATGTTCACTTATGTAGAAAAAAGGACAACCTTGGGCACTGTTGCTAAAAAGCAATCCAATTGGGTGAAGGGTGTTGGTATCTCTCACTGGCTTGGAACTCTCCAAGAAGACTGGACTAGCTGCCCAGTGAACCCTAGCGATCCCCCTGCCTCTGTCTTCTCAGTGCTAGAATTACAAGAAAGGGCCACCATATGGTTCTTCTCACAGATGCTGGGCATCAAAGCCAGGTCCTCAGATTTATGCATCAGGCACCTTACAGTCTGAGTTCCCTACTCAGCCCTAGAATAATGTGTTGGCTATTTTGCTGTAGTGTCTGAAGTTATGAGAGTGAATATTGAAGAGAAGATGTGATTTACCATAAGTGGTAAAGAGTTTGAGATACAGATGCCGAGATGATCATTCAGAAGCCATTTACAGGAAAAATCAATGTCAGCGCACTAAGTAGGGATTTGTATGAAAGTCAATGTTCTCTGTAAACAGCATCTTCTCAACAAAGCTGCCTTATGAGAAATGAATGACACAGATTGTATTGCATGTTCCTTCTCTTCCTGTCCGGCTCCTTCTGTTTCCCCAAGCAATAATCTCATAACACTCATTCTTCTACCATGTAAATAGAGTAGCAGAAGACGGAAGGACTTGGCAAAGTTCCAAAGTCATAAAACAAATGGTGTTATACAAGAGGTATAGACCCCCATAGAATCCTTTGCACCCCAAGATATTAACACGTTAATCTTAAACCATTTCTAGATATTCATAAAAGTAATAAACAGAGGAAGTCCCTATCACTTCTCAAGAATTAGAAAGCCCTGGGTGGATAAGACATTGGATAAAAGCCCCATAAACACATAATTTCGAGTATCAAAAGCAGTCTCAAGATAATCATCTCCAGTGGCCCCAGGACTCTCATTAAAACCTTGAGTGTTCTAAGCCCCACCCTTAAGGAATGCGGAAGACATCTCCTTAAATTGTAAGAGACTAATTTCTGCAACTGGTCACAGGCATCCACGTGACAAAAGCATCTTCGCTGCTCATCCCTGCATTATGCGATGTATAAACTCTCAGAGAAAGCCACCCCTGAAGGGAGAGATGAAATTCTTCAGATGCTCTCACTTCTTGGTTTTAAGAGAGTGGAAGGTGACTCTCCTCCTTGAGAAGGTAAAGGGTTTGTGGGGGCTTCACGTTGTTGTTGTTCCTTACAATGAGTATGTGCTTGGCTTTTGTTTTTCAAAATCAAGATCCAGTGGCTGTTTATTGCTTAGTAGAAGGTATTAGGGGAAGTGTGGACACAGATGACAAGGAAGTTAATAATGTTGCCATTTTCTTGTTCCTCATAGAGAAGTCAAGAAAAGTACACAGGGAAGTGATGGATGGAAAACAGAGAACAGGATGGGAAATCCAGATGCAGGTCCTGATAATGTCCAGAGGGAAAAATATCAATTAATGCAATATTGTAAGTATCTTGTTGCCTAGTGGCAGTCATTGATAACGGATGATTAAATGACACCACACTGTCCTTGTCCCACTCTATTTCAATAGATTGGGGAATTTATCCTCACATACATGAAAATCATTGTGAGACCATCAGTCAAAGTCATTGACAAAGTCTGTAGAAACTAGACATGCCCTGGTACCATGGTATTACTCTCTTGAAAACACCAAGAACTTGTAGTGAGTATGAGGGGCTACTGGTCAATCAGCGTTTTATTAAACCAATACAAGTGACAAATCTTTGCAGTGTACATGAGCATTATCCCACTGTAGGGTTTTTTGTTTATTTGTTTTTGTTTGTTTTTCACAAATTCTAGCAATTTTAACATTCCCTTAATAAAAGACCATTTGTGTACACCAGGTGTGATTTCATACTGCCTCAAGTAGGGGTAGTGGCTAGGAATGCGAAGATAATTTCTTTCTCCCAGGCTCTAAGCAAGAACTCCTGCACTTGACATTTTTGTTGCCTTGCTAGCTTGTTCATCATTCATGAATGCAATTAAGCAAAAAGGAGTGAAACACCTGCACATTCATTCACTGTATTCAGTGTGCAGAGTCCTAAGAACATTGGACAATTGCCAAAATGAAGCAAATACAAATATATTAAAGATTGTGTTGTAAATGAATTAGCACATGCACATGGGTGCCAGTTGTGGAAATGTGTCTGGAGAGCAAAAGAGCTTTTTCCTACTGTCACTGAGCTAGTCATGGTCAAAAACCTATATTCACTAGACTGACACTCTAGGATGGGAGGAGGGGACACAGCATTAAAATGAATCACTTTCCTACCAATGCAAAAGTTAAGCTTGTTTTAAACATACATGCATGCACACACAGACACACACACAAACCTTTAAAAAAAACTATTTAGAAAGCCCAAAGAAGTGATTAACACAGGTAGAGAAGTTCAGAAAGCTTTCCCAAGGCAAGTAACACTTGACCGTTCTGTCAGAAAGAGCACTGCAGGTGAGAGCAACAACACGCAAAAGTGGAAGATCAAAAACCAAGTAGCTACAACTGGGATTCTTGAAAGCTTGCTCACAAAGAGAAGTTTGGCAGCAGGAAATGATGATGGACAGGCAAGACCTTAAATGCATTCATACTGGGAAACGTTACAGTCAAAGAGACAAGCAGAGACTCCCCAGACTCCTGTCGCCCTGCTGGGACTATGCCACACAGGTGCACTGAGTACGTGCAGAGCCATCATTTCCTTGTCACAGGGAAGACCACTGCAGTAGCTCTTGTCTCTCATGGCAGCTGTGAGGATACAGAGTACTGGACAACAGAAATATTTAGTAAAAATTACGGAAGTCACTAAGAGATTGGTAAAGTTCCACTTTACACCTCTGTGTCTGTGAGGAATTTCCAGAGAGCATTGAGCAAGGTGGAGGAGCATCCCTTGATTCTGTGGTATCATCCCACAGGCTAGACATGCATAGATGGGGAAAAAGGGCACAAGGTGAAGAGAGACTAGAAAGCAAAGGCATTCTCTCTCTCTCTGTTTTCATGAGGCAAATAGCCTCCTCTTGTATGAGTTCCCATGTCACCACCACCTCAGACCCTAAGCAATGAAATCAGGCAACCACGGACTGAAACTGTGATGCAAATAAACAGTCCTTCCCTTTGATGTTCCCTGAGATATTTGGGCCCCAGTTTTAGAAAGATAACTATCACTAAAATTTTGGAAGCAATAGTTTCTACAAAGAGGAGGAGTACCATGATGGGAGATTTGATATGGAAGTGTATAGGAACGGGAAAACAGACTAGAAACTACTGCAAAAATCTAAATGAGTGATAAAGTAAAATGGAGGAGGCATTTTAGCTTGGATTCCAGAGCCCAGAAAATGGCAAATGAATTTAAAATATGGAGGACGCTAATGAAGAGGGAAAAGTTAGGCAGAAACAATACCATATGCAAAGTAACAGAAGGATTGCGTTGCATTTGGAAAGCAGAGCACATCATCTGGTATAGAGTAGGACTGAACCAAGAAACCTTTCTATTTGTTTATAAACAAAATTGAAATTCATGCTGAGGCATTTATGTCTAGTTCTATGAATAGTGTATATCTACATACTGTTTTTGACACTATCAGCAGATTGATTAATATGTCCTATCTTTAGAATTCTAACATCTGGTCACAGTATGAAGAATGAAATTGTGTGTGTGTGTGTGTGTGTGTGTTTAATAACCTAAAAGATGCAATTTACTCTATGGGAAATGCCCAATGCAATTAAAAGTACACCTTATATTTAAAATAGAATATTAAATTTGGAATTCAGGAAGTTGGGCATAAAGATAAGAAACAAGTTTGAAATGGAGCCAATAAATCTCTCTAATGACTATAAATAACTTTTAAAAATACAAGAGACGTGATGTGGCCAGATTAGCCAGAAAAATTCTGCTTTCAATACTTGGAAGGTGCTGAATCATGTTCAAAGAAAACTGAACACCTGTTTCCATAGAGGTTAGATTTATAATCACAAAAGGTGACCAGTAGTTGAATGAACCTTTATGGAAAGGACTTTCCTTTAGAGATAAATAAGTTGAGAAACCTTCAGAGGAAAAAAAAAAGTCTGATCTTAAACCACAAGAGTTTCAGGGAAGATTGCTGGAGAACGTTTTGTTACTCAGAGGAAGTCCTTTGTTAGGCACACCTGTAATATCCTCTCTCCTGCTCTTCACATGGGATGCTGCAATCCACGTAAGTATCTCACCTCTTCACACAGGCCTTTGCTGATCGAACAGACAATAGCCATGTGCTACCACTTCATAGATCTGTACACCTGGATCCATTCTGTGTGTCTTGGGCAATGGAAATGCACGTGGTGGGCGTTTAGTCAATATAAGCTGAAGAAAGTCATGACTGTTACTAGTCACTCTGCCACTCTTTGTAAAATCTGAGTGCTGATACCTACCACATATGTTTATGAGGGTTATATGAACACTGTCTAACCCCAGCATACTTTGTAGTTCATCTTCTGTGTTTGTGTTGAGGGGATGCTGGTCACATGGCTGAACTCATATTCTGTTCCTGAATCTTCAGTACTGATTAGAAAATAGCAACTCTTCAAAGAGCAGAAAGATACATCATCCTTTACATTAATCCCTGTGAATTCTATAGATTGATTTCCAGCCAATATCTCTTTCACTGTCTGTACTCCTCTTCCTTTTTAATTACTGCATTTCTATGATTTAACAGTGATTGAAATTTAAATCAAAATAATATGCACAGTCCTCATGTCATTCTTGCCCATAAATTTCTGTATGGACTGGAGATTTAATAAACAAATGAGTTGGAAATATGATTTAAAAATTGACCTCAGGAATTTAAAGTGGTTCCTTCAAGTCTCTACTGCAAATCCTTTGGAGTATAGCAACTGGAAAATAATACTGATCAAATGCATATGACTAAATTTGACTGACAGTCTAAAATGACATTGTTCTCAAAACTCACTCCAACCCCAGATGCTTTCAATGCAATGTTCGCAACAACTACAAAGTCATTGAACTAGCTCACTAAGAACTACTGATATTATCATTGTTGTATATTTAAAACAGTCTGAAATTGCCTGGTAAATTGCTTATCTCATCTAGTTACTTTCAAAATTGTCACTGTGATGACTAATCTTGGTTGTCAATTGGACTGCATCTGTTGTCAACTAACACCCAAGTGGCTGGGCACACTTGTGAGGATTTTTCTTGACTGGATCATTTGAGGTAGGAAGACCCATCCTAAATCTGGGCTATACCTTCTGGTCCAGGCTATCTGAAATGACATGGGAGAAGGAAACTCTGCCTGTTTGCTCTCATTCTCACCAGCAAGTTCATCTATCCTGTTGCTGACACATTGCCTCACTGGCGTTAGAACCTACTTCTCTGTAGTTCCAGTGTAGACTGTGGACTGACTGAGTCATCCAACTTCAAAGACTGAACAACTCTCAGATTCTTGGACTTTTCAGTGTGAGCCAGCCACTGTTGGACTACATCGACCACAGCCAACAAGCCTTTGCCCTAACCTATGGAGTTTGAACAGATCTTACTTACTAGAAATATTCATATCATTTAGACTCCTAACTTTGCCCTCAGTCACTGGCATCCAAACTCTCTTGTCAATATTACGTTTGTTAACTCAGGTGACCTTGATGAAAATCCTGGTGACATCATTGCAGAATCTCTTCACAGTCATCTCTGAATCACATTAAGCACACATTGCCTGGCCAAAAAAGTGCTGCCACCAGGAGGATGGGCAATCACACCACAGTGACCACATTCCTTCTGTGGGGATTTTCCAGTTTCCCAGAACTACAGAATCTACTCTTCACTGTGATTCTCCTCTCCCATGTGACCATTCTCCTAGCAAATGCATTGATCATGTCAGCCATCAAGCTCAACCACAACCTTCACACTCCCATGTACTTTTTCCTCTTTGCTTTGTCCTTTTCAGAAACCTGCACCACTATGGTGATCCTACCCCGAATGTTAGTGGACTTGCAATCAGAGAGCAAGGCCATTTCTCTCCCTGAGTGTGCCACACAGATGTTTTTCTTCTTTGGGTTGGGAGGCAACAACTGCTTCATCTTGTCTGCCATGTCCTATGACCGTTACACCGCCATCCACAACCCTCTGCATTATCCAATCCTGATGACTCAGAAGATCTGCTTCCAGTTCATCGTGGCCTCTGGGGTGGTTGGCTTCGCAATTTCTCTGTGCATTGTCATCATAATATTCAACTTGTCTTTTTGTAACTCCAACATCATTCAGCACTTTTTTTGTGATATCGAGCCTGTGGTCTCCCTTGCCTGTAATTATACATTTTATCAAAAAGTGATTCTCCTTGCATTCACTGCCTTTGTGTTGGTGGGCAGCTTTGTTTTGATCATGGTTTCTTATGTCTTCGTTGTGACAATAGTTGTGAAGATGCCCTCTGCCAGGGGGAGGTATAAAACCTTTTCAACTTGCTCCTCCCATTTCACTGTGGTTTTCATACACTATGGGTTTGCTTGTTTTGTCTATTTGAGACCCAAGAACAGTGACTCTTTCAGGGATGACACACTATTGGCAATGACATACACCATTCTGACACCTCTGCTCAACCCCATCATTTACAGTCTAAGGAACAAAGACATGCAGACAGCTCTGAGAAAGGACCTAGGCAACATAATCAAGTTTTTTCCTAAAATGATAAATAAAAGATCCTAAAAGACTAAAGTGTATATGCTCTTATAGGGGAAATGGGATAAAATAGTCATTCATCTGACTACAGAGTAAGGCCAGTTCAGGTACCCTCTCCACAATTGTTTAGAGTCTTAGCTGGGGTTATCCTGTATATTTCTGGGAATTTATCTAGTGCCAGGTTTCTTGATAGTCCCATATGGCCCCCTCAATCAAGATATCTCTTTCCTTGCTCTCCATCTCTGTTCTTCCCCCATTGCTAACTATCCCGTTCCCTCAAGTTCTCCTCCCTCTTCCTTGCAAGGTTCAGGAAACTTCCAGGACTTCCAGAACCTGTATATTGGCAGGTTCAAGTTCAAGTGCTCCATAGGACTACAGAACTTAAATAATTGAAAACAAGGTTTCCTGGGGTGCTAGGATGGTGGAATCCAGGGTGCCAGAGTGAGAGACAGACAGACAGAAAGACAGACAAACAGACAGACAGATAGGAATTTTTAATATACTAGTATCTATAAAAACTGTAGAAAACTCTGTCAAAACCTATCCTTCCCATTCCTCTACAAAGTATTAAATGGTTCAAAATTGACTTCTTCCCATCTTCAAACAAGTATTTTGTTTTAGGGATATAGCTTAATGGTTTCGCTCTTGCCTTACATGAAAGAGGGTCCAAGGTTCAATCCCTAGCACTGGGAAAATAATAATCCTATTATTAAAATTGATACAGACCATAGAAAACTAAACAGCATGTCATTTATAAAACCCAGAGAGTTTGGATGTGCTGTATTTAACTACAATCTTACTAACAATATTACAGTAAGGTTCTCAAGTGAATTATGAAGAAATAGATGTTATGAGGAGGTCTAAGATTCTAGACTTTTGTAGGTCACGTTAATGGCTCTCCACAAGATGAGTACCACTACTGATTCTGGAGCAGAGCAAAGGGCTTGAGCAGGGTAAAAGATCTGGACCTGGGCAAAGTCTTTAATAAGTGAGGAGAAGAAAATGGTTGTTCAGTAACACTCTCAGGACAGTGGTACTAATGTACCAGCTAATACTGATATCAATGCTTTGCCATGAAGATGACCGATAAATGGTTTGGAAATGGGATGAGGAGCCACGAGAATGCCAGCACTGGGTACTAGTGTTTATAGAGTATGGAATGCAGCAGTGTCCTTTCAACAGAACTTTTAAGACAGTGCACTTTGCTCAGATACCCAGATTTAATTAGTTTGAGAGGCACAAAATAGGTGGTGTGAAAGAGAAAAGATTTCAGAATAAATTAAAGAGTTTTGGGATGATCCAAGGAAAGAAGAAAATGTCTAGAGAGAAAAAGGCAGGGGCCATCCTGGACAGAAGGTCAGTGAGGGGAATTTGTGAGGACCAGAGGTTGGGACCAGAGGTTGGGACCAGAGCATAAAGAACGTCAGAGCCTGTGGGGACTACAGATCTCAAGCTTAGCTCAACAGTGAATCACAATCTGCCAAAGGTTCTCTCTGTACAACCATTTTACGTTCTGTTTTCCTGAACACCCCCCACTTAAATGTTAGAGAGTGTGCTTCCTCATGTTAGAACTTCTTGGCTTTCTTGTGTAATGACTAATAATACTCAGTTTGCAGTCTGACAAGTTCTCTTCTTCAACCTCATGATGATCCATGTCCTGGCTAGTTTTTTGTTGGTTGGTTGGTTGGTTGGTTGGTTGGTTGGTTGGTTGGTTGGTTTTGATTTGTGTTTTGTTTTGTCAAGTTGACAAAGATAGAGGAACTCTTAATTGAGAAAATGCTTCCCTACAGTCGTTCTGTAGAAAGTCTATGAGGCATTTTATTGACTTACGATAGATGTGGGAAAATACAGCTCACTGCGGGTGGTGCTAGCCTTGGGCAAGTAGTTTTGGATGACAGAAGAAAAATGGCTGAGCAAGCATGGAGAGCAAGACAGTAAGCAAAGCTCCTCCACAGTTTTTGCTTCAGTTCCTGTCCTGACTTCCTCCCTTTGCTGATGGAGTGTGACCTGGGAGTTCTGAGCTGATATAGACCCTTTCCTCCACAAGCTGCTCTCAACCATGATGTTCCACCACAGCAATGGAAACCCTATGACAGTTCATTTCTCAGGAACCTAAGTAAACAGAGATATGAAGAACACAAGTCCATGGTGGCACTGATTTTTCACTCCTTAAAGAGGCTCCTGCTAAAATGGAAAGTCCAGAGTTGTGCAGTTAAAAATATCATTGATACTGAAACAGAACTATTTTCCATTTTAAAAACTATTTTATTCTTTGATAATGTCCCTTTTTCCTTTTATTGGAAATGGATTCTTTTTCTTACAGAATATATCCTAATTACAGTTTCCCTTCCCTCTACTCCCCCAAGACCTCCCCACTTCCCCTCCCCTCCAGACCCACTCCCTTTTCTGTCTCATTAGAGAATAAGCAGGCTTCTTTTGGGGGGGGTATTGCTAGCCTACTTTTTATTTCTTTTTTATACTTTAAATTTTTTGAGGTTATAATATAATTACAGCATTTGTGTTTTCCCTTGTCTCCCTCCAAATCCTTCTATGTACCCTTCTCCTCTCTCCTTCAAATCTGTGACCTCTTCTTTCATTAATTGTTATTGCATGCATATATGTTTAAGTACATATATATTTCTAAATATAGCCCACTCTGCCCATTTAATGCTACTGCTGCTGCTGTGTGTGTGTGTGTGTGTGTGTGTGTGTGTGTGTGTGTGTTCCTGGACTAACAATTTATGCGTTCTTCCTGGAGAGGACCACCTTTCCTACTCCCAGCTTTCCTCAGTAACTTTTGTGTAGGTCTGAGACCTTCTGGGCTTTTCCCTACCCTACCCATGTTTGCATATCCATTGTGGTATCATTGTTCTTCCCACCTTCTAGGCAGTCATGTTGGTGAGACTTTCTGGGTGTGCCTTCTGATATTACTAGAATATACCATCTTATAGCAAATTCCCTAATCTCCTATAAGCATAGAGAATAAGCAGGCTTCTAAGGGATAATAATAAAATATATAAAATAAGATAAAACAAAAACTAACACATCAGAAAAGGACAAAAAAAAGGAAGAGTCCAAGAGAAGGCACCAGAAACATAGAAGATATAGAAAAAGAGAGCTATGAATTCCAACCCTCAGGCATCCCATGAAACAATAACCCAAAGCAATCATGTATATTGAAAGTACCTAAATGGAGAGAGAAAACATAATATATCTATAATAAAATAAAAATAAGATTTAAAAAAAAGAAAAGCCCTGACTAGCTTTATGAGACAATAGCCTCCAAAGATGCCTTTGAGTTCATTTTCTTTTTTTATTACTTTATAAATAATACCAATCAAAATTTCCACTTCCTCCCCTCCTCCCACTTCCCTCCTGCTCCCCCACACAGCCTCCCCTCTATGCTCCCTCCAGTCCTAAGAGAAAGCAAGGCACCCAGCCCTGTGGGAAGTCCAAAGCCCTCCCCCCTACATCCAGGCTTAAAAAGGTATGCATCCAAATAGAATAGGATCCCAAAAAGAGTTGTTTGGGGGTTTTCATGGGACACCTATGGACAAAAGCTCAATTAGAGATAACCTAATACTAGAAGATCATTTGGTGACAAATGATAGCCAGCTGGGGCTCTGTATCCTCATTAATTGATGATTTTATTTAGATTACTGTATTCAGTTTCCATACTACACCTCAAATGGCCCTTAATTTTAGCTATCTTTCCTTGTATTTCCTTCCTTGTCCCCCTCTTCTCTTCCTCTCCTGATTTGATCCTCTCATCTCAGTTCCCCCTTTCCATATTTATTCTATTTCCCTCTCCTCCTAGGGAGATCTATCTGTCCCTGTGCCCCAGCTAGTCCCTTAAACTACACCTATCCACAGATTGTATCTTGGTTACCATCGACTCAATAGCTAACATCCACATGTAAGTGAGTACATACTGCAGTGGTCTTGTTGAGTCTGAGTTACCTCACTCAGGATTATTTTTTCTAGCTTCATCAATTTACCAGTAAATTTCATAATTTCCCTTTTTAACAGATGAGTAATAGCCAAGTGTATTTGTACCACATTGCCTTTAACCACTAATCTGTTGAGGAACATCTGGATGGTTTTCAGCTTCTGACTATTATTAACAGAGCAGCAATGAGCATGGTTGAGCAAGTGTCTCTATGGTAGAATGAATTGTTCATTGTATATAAGCCCAATATAATATATCTTGTTCATATTTGTCTCTTCACTCCTTCCCCAACTTCTCCCAGATCCACCCTCTATAGCACTATACCCTCTTTTTTTTCCATTACCTCTTTTTTTTTTTTTTTTTGGTTTTTCAAGACAGGTTTCTCTGTAGCTTTGGTGCCTGTCCCAGAACTAGCTCTTGTAGACCAGGCTGGCCTCAAACTCCCAGAGATCCGCCTGCCTCTGCCTCCCGAGTGCTGGGATTAAAGGCGTGCGCCACCACCGCCCGGCTTCCATGACCTCTTTTTAACACTACTTTTATTCACTATAGCACTACATACAAAAACTTCAGTAAGACATTGAAGTGAGTTGAATTTAGGTACATTAAGTGAAAACTCAAATATTGAAACAGCCCTCTGAAAGATGCAACATTGTCATTTCAGAGTAACAGAAATATCATTTTCTCTACATCTTCAAAAAAACTAAGTATAAAGCTCATCTTGGAAAATAACTATGAATTTTACTTCTATCCATTTCAAGAGAGCCTATAACCTCTAATGAGTGAAAGAGTCACTAGGGTAGACCTAGAAATGAGCTGGCTTCAGAGGTGAGAAACTTCCACAAAGATGAACACAAACAGGAACTAAAATTGGATAATGCTTCTTGGTGATCTTAATGGATAATAAATAATAAAGTGTGCAAGTCAGTCAATAGTTGTTTTATGTATTTCGATGTCCCAGAGCAGATGATGTATGTTTTCATGGATGAGTTAAAAGCCACCATTAAGACCTTCACTGACACTGATGTCCTCTCATTGTGGTCTAAATATGTTTGTTGTCTGTCACAGGTTTCTTTATGTTTCTGTCCTTGCTAGACTGATGACTCCAAATAGTGAAGTAGGACCAGACTAGTGAGTCCCACCTTCACTGTCACCAATATCCAGATTTGGCCCAGTTATATATCATGTGTACCAACCCAGTATGGTGAGTTCCCTAAACCCTACACACACACACACACACAATTCCCAGACATAGTTGGATATATGGATATCCTTGGGTTGATTGCTGATTGCAAGCTGTGCTAACTGAGTTATATCTGGGAGTGTGAGGATGGCATGGGTGGCTAGGGTCTTAGGCACTCAATAAGCTAGGCCAGCATACAGGTTGTCCAACCTAGGCTACCCCTAAGTGTTGGGGATAGCCTGGGCATTGAGGTACTAAGAACTCACAAGGCTGAGCCAACTATGCCTGAGTATTGAGAAGGGCATTCTCCGACTAGCATCCAAGAAACTCACTAGACCGAACCAGAGCAAAGAATGTATGACTTTCCACGGATAAACCTGAAGTTTAGGTATAGAAGATACAGGCTAAAGTCAGGCGGACTCGCTAGACTGGGATGGTGTGTATAATGTGTGAGCGATACTAAGCTTAGAGAGGAGGTATCTTAATTAAGGTTACTGTTGCTGTGATGAAACACCATAACCAAAGCAACTTGCTAAGAAAGGAGTTGCTCAGCTCATGTTTCCACTTCACAGTTCATCATCAAAGGAAGTTCAAACAGGAACTCAAGCAGAGCAGAAACATGGATGTAGTTTTCTATGTTACTTCTTGCTAATTGGGGGTGCTAATAATCTTATGAGGGCCCAAAGAAAATTTAGGATTATGGTCAAGTCCTGACTGGAGTATTCCATAGACTTGACCATCTCTGCCAGCAGCCTTGAAGCTGTTCTGGATGCAGAACTCAGAAGAAACTGCAACAGAGGTGCTCTGAAATGTTGGATCATCTGGGCCATCCATTCCCATTGGAAATTTTTCAAGGGTCTTTCTCAATAAAACCTTATTTTTCTTAACCCAGAACGAATCTACAGCCTCTCATTTCCTGTGAAAATAAAAGAAAAACCTCTTCTTCAAAGTAATATATCTTTTGACTAAAATTTTGAAGTTAAGGAATTTTCAAATATATAAATTGAAATAATCCAGCAGCATTTATAATCAAATGTCTTTTAGCAACTGTTGCTCCTCACTCTGCAGTCAAACAATTCAAAGACAACACAATAACCTATAGTATCCAGATTCTCTGTGTATTTTCCGTCTTTATGTGGCTTTTTTTAAAGTTCTATCTCTTTTATTTTTATTTTTTGGTTTTTTGAAACAGGGATTCTCTGTATCTTTGGCTGTCCTGGAACTCACTCTGTAGACCAGGCTGGCCTTGACCTCATAGAGATCTGCCTGTCTCTGCCTCCCAAGTGCTGGGATTAAAGGCATGTGCCATCACACCTAACTATTCTATTTCTTTTTTTAAGGATTTTCTCTATCCTTTTTCCTTTCTCTTCCAAGCCTATGTATATTTTAAATACACTGTAAGCCACTTAGAGTTTCTTTTGTCTGAAATTATCTCTATCTTTTTCTGACCACATGTCTTTAATCTGCTAAGCAATGTAGCTAGGATTAAAGCAGCGGCTTTGCGGACTGGCTCTGCCTATTCCTTGGCTTCCTGAGAGTATAACTTCAGGACATAAGTATTGGTGGGAGCCATGTTTACTTCCACAATTCTGCAGAGTTTCTAGGCCCATGCCACCACCAACACGCATGCTGCTGGCTCCTCATAAACAATGTTTAAGTGTTTGTTCGCAGAACCTCTAAGAATAGTTGCCATATGGTTTGTGCTGCTAACTCTAAGTCAGGAAGCAAACAGTGGCTACTGGAGTAAAGATAGTTACCAAGAAACTGTGCTTGACTCTTTCTCGTCTGTCTAGAATCCTTTTTTATAAAGCTTTCTCAGTCTTTATGTGGAAATTCTTACAAGACAGAAGTTTCTCCCCCCCCCCCGTCCCACAGCCATTCAGTTCCAAAGAAACACATAGAGGCTTATATTAATTATAAACTGCTTGACCTATTATCTCAGGCTTATTATTAACTATCTCTTACAACTTAAATTAAGCCATCATTCTTATCTATGTTTAGCCACATTGCTTGGTACTTTTTCCTCACTAAGGCATTCTCATCTTGCTTTCTCTGCATCTGGCTTGTGACTAACTCTCTTCCCAGAATTCTCTTAGTCTGGTCACCTCATCTATACTTTCTGCCTGGCTACTAGTCAGTCAGTGTTTTATTAAACCAATATGAGTGACAAATCTTTAAAATGTACAAGCATTTTTTTTTTTACAATTCCACAGCAATAGTCTATAGTGTAGGTAGAGTTGAGAGAAGTCAGGTTCACTCCTGAGAACAGCACACTGATTTGTGGGAATAAGAGTGTGTGTGTGTGTGTGTGAGAGAGAGAGAGAGAGAGAGAGAGAGAGAGAGAGAGAGAGAGAGAGAGAGAGACTTACACATCTGAAGCTTCATTAATTTTAGAAAAATAAAATGGAACTATACCAAAGGAAAATAAAAGGATTAGGCCTTGAGTTTATAGTGCCTGTATTTAGAACTGAGAACGAAGCATAGAATTGAAGACAAAACCCCAGAGGACTCATAGGTGAGATGTTATCTCTACTCTTCTCTTCCAAAAGTCAGGCTGCTACAGATATATATTTGTCACCCCTTGGTATCCACTTGGGTTTATTTTATGATCCCCCATGGATACCAAAAACCATGGATGCTTGTGTATCTTATATAAAACCGTGTAGTATTTGTGTACAATCTATATATACCCTTCTGTGTACTTTAAATTAGTTCTGTACTACTCATAATACCTAATGTAATATAAATATTATATAAATTATTGTTTAGAGAATAATAAGAAAAATTCTATACTTGAGCACAACAAATACAAGTGTTTATTTAAATTCATTAAGATGGGACAATTAGCTCAATGGTGGAGTGCTTTCCTACCATGTACAAGGCCACAGGTTCAATATCCAATACCACCAAAAAATCGGTTTATAGTTGATTAAATCCATGGGTGCAAAATTAAAAATAAAGGAAATGAACTCCAGATGTACACACACACACACACACACACACACACACACACACACACACGGGGGTGGGGAGAGAGGGAAAGAGAGGGAGAGAAGTTATAAACTTTAAAAAAATAATTTTCTACCTTTGGGTGCCTGAACTTCATGACTCTTTTAAATTGAACAAATCTTACATTATTACATTTCTAAACTCTCTGCTGAGTCTTTATGGATATCAACTGAATCTTTAGCTTACCCCACCCCAGAAAGGGACATATAATTAGATTTCATTTGTAAATCAGTGTTAGGCTTGAGATAAGTTCACCCACATTCCGAGCAAATGTGAGAAATCTGGAAGATTCTAGAAGTGATAGAGACCAGATTTCTAGCAAACAGATTCAGATTCACCATAATGAAACCAGAATACTATGAATGAGACAAGAAAGTATGTTTTTATTTTGTATGTGAGTGTTTTATATGCACATACGTATGTATTGCAGCACAACATTCAATGTCCAGAAGAGGACACTGGACTCCACTGGAGTGGACCTACATGTTGTTCTGAGACATCATGTAGATGTTGGGAATTGAAACTTGGTCCTCTGAAGAGTAACTGTGTGCTTAAAAACTGAATCATCTCCCTATTTCAATAAAGAAATTATTGTTAACCTCACCTTTTAAAAATTCTTTGTAGCCAGCTGGACTGTGACTGAAAAAGCATGGGATAAAACCGGACTCTCTGATCATGGCGAACAATGAGGACTGATGAGAAGCCAAGGGGTTTTGATCCTACTTCATCGGCTTGGTGGGAGCCTAGCCAGTTTGGATGTTCACCTTCCTAGACATGGACGGAGGGGGGAGGACCTTGGACTTTCCACAGGGCAGGGAACCCTGACTGCTCTTTGGATTGGAGAGGGAGGGGGAGAGGAGTGGGGGGAGGGGAAGAAGAGTGGGGGGGAAGAAGGGTGGCAGGAGGGGGAGGGAAATGGGAGGCTGGGAGGAGGCGGAAACTTTTTTTTTCCTATTCTCAATAAAAAAAAAAAATTCTTTGTAGAATTACCTCCTGACTAAAAACATATCAAAATACTTTCTTATTTTATAGCAAAATACTCGTGCCTGAAAACAAGTTGCAACAGCCCTTCCGCTACTCCAGGGCAAATACAGTAAGTAGGAAGCCCAGCAACTCATCCCTATGCAAGAACCGTCAGATTCGTATGAGTTCATGGTGGTAGCATAATAAAGCCTGGCATGTCCAGTGGTCTCCACCACAAGCCTCGGGATGGCTCTGGAGAATGTTCTTTCTCAATGAGGAACCATAGTTACACATGAGAACCATGTATGCACGTTCCTTTAGTACAACGCCTTCCGAAAACTGAAACTAAAATTCACAATCAGTGAATGCTTAAAAACATCTTCCCTTTCTTTAGAATGGCCCAGTGCCTGCTGAGACTGAAAGGCGCTAGCTGCTGGCATTATTAGAATTTTTCTATTAAAGTTATTTATGTAAATTTGTTCTTTGACAATTTCATATGTGTATACAACACATTCTGACCACTTTCATTAATCTCCCCCAATTTTTCCAATTTCCTATAAAGCCCTCTCTCCTGCACTGATTCTTTTATTTTGTGACCCAATGAGTTTAACCAGAGCCACCTGTGTGATGTGGTTTTTAGTATAATTCTATTCCTTAATAATTACTCCCTAATTTGATTCAGTGAGAAATGCATAATAATAAAAGAAGAGATTGCTTTTCTCCTATATTATCTCTTATGATAAATATGGAAACCAAGACTGTTTTTCCTTTGTAGCCAAAAGTGTCTAGGGTATGCATCTGTCTTAATTACATAACATTTTCCTCATCTTAACGACCGCTCCACAAAGCAGTTGATGAACCTCATTGCAGCAGCAACTTCAAGGATGCCTACTTCGGACGTCCTCGCAAGAGTTCTGAAGACTTCATCTTAACATTACACCGAAGGCTCTGGATTTGGGAGTCATCCCGAGGGTAAGCACCCATGTATGGCAACCTGAGTCATCATTAGCTACTAGAATGATTCATGGATTTTCGTTCCCAAAGGTGATTTAGTCGTATGCAAACTACATCACAGAAACTTTCCCTTGAGACATAGGAAGCACCAGAACAACAGGAGACAATGGACTCACTGCACTTTATAAACCTCCCAGCCTCCTGAGTGTGGAATACAGACACCTAGGATCAGAAGCAGACAGACATGAAGAGGTCTGTTTGTCCGGCTGAAAATACACTTAGTGGACATTTCCAGAGCATTGGGAATCCTAACTGTCTACTGGGTGCTTGGTAAGTTGTACTTACTGCTAAGACTGATGTAGTAGAAGCCATGAAGCAGCCAAGGAAAGGGCGTTGTTGGTGCTGGGACTGTAGGGAAGACAAGTGCTTTGTTCCTGCCGGCAACGGAGTAGGAAAGATAGTGGGCTCTTACTCACTGCCTCACTTGCTCTTTTGATTAGCGCATTATTTTAGGAGACCATGGCAGGGATCTGACAAACTCAAGAAGGTTCCCAAATCACATCCCAAAATTTCACACAAGCAAAAATTTCCTCAGAAGAGAAAATTTAGCTTTCATAGATTTCCAAAGTATTTCACCTGCCCCTCCCTCCCCAGAGGCTAAGAATATCTCCTGAGTTAATCAACATAGCTGTCTTATTTGGTCATACATAATGAATTATCATAAGGAATAAAACAACATTCCAAATAACCAGATGTTGTTTATTCGTATAAATACAATAGTTAAATCTGAACAAACTTTTAGAAAGTGTCATTGAGCCACCACTGCACACTTAAAATATTATCAAAGGAATCTAACTTTACAAGAAAAACTTGCCAGAATAAATAAATACTGGGAAACACTAATAGAGAAACTGTATCCTTTGGGCAAAGGAAGACGGACTCATTACCCAACCTGGCTTTAAATGCTGGTCCTACCACTTTATAAACGAGGCACACTACTAAAGATTGCTACATCAGTTTACTTGTTGGGAAACTGGAAATGATAACAAGTCTGTACTAAACAGAATGATATAAGTTGCACCTGGGGCAATAAGATAAAAGTGGGTAACGGTGCTTGCCAACAAGCCTGCCAACCTAAGTTCAGTCTAATTTATGGGAGTCACAGGGTAGAAATAACCTGCCACAGCCAGTTGTCCTCTGACCTCCACACATGTGCCATGGTAAGCGTGTGTGAACATGCACACACACACACATAGACACACATACTACATACAACACAGACACATAATTTAAAATATTTAATTAAAAATAAATATGAATCTTTATGGAGCAAACCTTTTCAACATACCACTAGCTTTTATCAAGTTTGAGATTTAATTAAATCTCATTAACATTTTCTTTTTAAAGGAAACTACAAATATTCTCCTAGATAAAAATTAAAAATCAAATATTTACTATTAGAGATTGGTTTTTTCATTCCTAAAATTTGTAATCTAAACATAAAATCTATCAGAATTACTATCAGTAATTCTAAAACTTAAAGATTAATTCCAGTAGAAGTTTGTAGGAATGGAGAATGATATTTCAATATGATAGATGATTGATAAGTTCTTAGCTAATAAGCCATTTTAACACTTCAACTTAACATTCATTAACCATGCTTGTGAAACTTTACAGGCAAGCAGTATATCATATCCATAGAAGTTAATAGTAAATATCTTTGATCAAGCAAGAGCCGTTAAATAAAGCTGTGGTCTGCACACTAGCTCTCGGGATCTCCTGAGAGTGCTAAACCTCCCTACATCTGTTTGGAGTAGGTGCTACCCTAGTTTGGACCCCAGTGGGAAGACTTGATCAACTCCAAAAATAAATCCAAACAGATTTTTGCTACTGCACAGAATTCTCAACAAGCATTTAACCAGCAACAGTAAGATAGTTTAGGTGTAATACCTGAAGATCCCAAGGTTAATTTGATCTTGAATCAAGCTATAATTGAGAGCATTGTGACCATACATAGACGGCCCACATCTACCATAAGCCAGGGATATCAAAAATGCCTGTATTTAAGGGTTCTCCACTATTCCCTGATAGGAACTAGCCTGAAGATCTTGAGACAGCTTTTTCCTCTGCTGACTCTTCTGGTTAGTTTTTAAAAATAAAAACAACTCTGAAATCTTTGTTTTCACCCATTTCTCTCTTCCTGTGTGATTTCGACCAGCACATCTCAACCCATCACACAAAGCTCAGTGACTCCCATACCATCATCATATTGACTACATCTTCCTGCATTCCTTCACACTGCATCCAACATTCTTTCCTCCGAATTCACTGCTAGTGCAGACTCTGTGTCTACTAAAATTATCCACAACATGATTAGGCAGTACACTGAGATATCTGCTTCCTTCTTTCATCGCTTAATTGCATCTTCTATTTTTGAATTAAATGGTGTTAATGTTGGTGAGTTTGTGTAGACAGGTGTGTGTGTGCACACGCGTGTGTGTGTGCGTGTGTGTATGTGTGTTTCAATATATTATATCTCCTTACAAATCACTAGGGCTCCTTGTAGTTTTCTGTAAATACCTCAGTTAATTTTAAAAGCTGCCTACTACCCACAGATTATAAACCAAACTCTCTAAAACGGGATGCTATGACTAGAATTATGGCTCGGGGATTAAGAGAGAACACTACTCTTGCGGATAGCCAGAATTCAGTCCCAGGACCCACTCAAGTAGCTCACAACCACATGTAACTCCAGTTGCAGGAGGACCCAAAACCTCTGGTCTCTGCAGGCACCTAAACTCATGTACACATATCCACACAGTGATAAATTTAAAATAAATAATTGGATATTTTAAAATGGGATCATCAGGCTTTCAATTATCTAGCTTAGCATGCAATTTTAGCCATATTTCCAGTCTCCCACCCCAGACAGTGCTGAGATCCGGATGTAACAGAACACTGCCCTATCCTTGCTTTTAGAGTTACTTTCATGCACGTTACTCTGCACCACATCCTGTGATATGAAACCCATGCTATCTATTCCTTGTAGACTACCTTCTTAGCAACAGGACTCTTGCATGACTCCAAGAATGCTCCTAGGATCTTCCAGATAACTCTTCCTGGTGTGAGCAATGCTACTAGTGTCGTCACGACAGGCGGTATAGAGAGCTAAGGGTTGTCGGGGTGTGGAAAGAGTCTTATTCATCAGCTGTGCCGCTACGTGTGGGAACTGAACGCACGTTTTCTGGAGACCTCTGCATATTAACCCAGTACTCCAATCATCTCAAAAATTCTGTTTTCTAGGGGGTTATAAAGGTATAGTTGCATAAGAGAAATAATAGAACAGATTTTCTAATTTGCTGTATTGCTTTTTAACTTTCAGATGTTTTCTTACATGAAGCTATATAGGCCTGCATTTGTTATGCTTGCCCTAACCCTGTAGAGGACAAAGGCCAGCTTGCTTCCAAGGTGTGCTCTTAGCCACATGTCTTTGCAGTTGTTTAATATGTAGTCTCTCTTACCTCAGCAGTTCTGTGTCTGTTATCCCTGCTGTCTACAGTACCGTGGAGTCTCCTCTGTCATTCTGAATCACTCTTGAAGAGGATGGAAATGACCACAATTGTCACCATAGCTTAGCATCACTGTGGAAGTACAAGCCTTTACCAGTAGACACAAGAAAGAAAGGAGAGACACTCCACAGAAAGCTAGGGGAAAACCACATCTGGTTCATAGTATGTGGATGTGTATTTGAAAAACCCAAAAGAATCAACTAAAATTGGTTTGTAAATGATATGTTAAAGAAGATACCTATAAAATTAATTCACAACATTCAATAGCTTTCCTATATGTAAACAAGACTTTAACAAGCCACAGAACGAAAGATAATATTTCATTTACAATTGTGATGAAAAAGATAAAATGCCTAAGAATAGACTTTAAAGAAATGTATACAATATGTATTTGGAAAGTTTGACCTATTATCAAAATCTTTCATGAGTACAATATATAGGCTACTTACAGAAAGAAGATCCTCTTGTAAATATGTCTGTTCTCCCCAAATTAACATGTCCATTCAGTCAAAGGAATCTGAGTGCAAACAAGACTTTTTAACTGATAAAAATCATGCTAACATCATTTTAGCATGAGCAAGCCAGAAAGCATGCTACTAGACATGAAAATTAACTCTATTAGATTTTTTATTTGGTCTTAGCTTTAGAAGATATTGGAAAAAAAGATTAGAAACTGATGCAACACTGAAAGGATGTTTGGTATGCCGTAGGCTTGAACTTCAAACCAACAGAATCAGCGGGAAAATGACTTAGCCAATCAGTTGTTTTAGAATCCTTGGCCAGCCATTTAGAGAAATAAAGAGAGGAATTAATTTACCAAAATTTAATTCCAAGCATATCAAAAATTGTAAAATAAAAAATAAAATCTGATAAATACATAGAATAAAACAAGAGATAAATTTTGTGATATTAAATTTAGAAGTGTTTATAAACCATCTCACAAAAATCAGAATTTAAAAAGGAAAAAATTAGCATAAAACTACTGTTTAGCACAAAGAAAAAATAATGTAGCAACTTTAAAGTACAAGCAGAAAACTGAAAACTAGTTATAATATATACGTAAATATCAGAGTTTAATTAATTTGTTAGCTACCATCAAAAGACAGATGAACCTGTATATTGCACCTTCACCCGAGCACTGAGCATGTACATAACCCTAAGTGGAGCCCAGAAGCATATATCTACTGAATTGAGTGAAATGTTTCCAATAAGAGGGAACTAATAAGCCACAACATGGCTATGAAAAGGAATGGCATGACATGATTGCTGAGTTTATGAAGAGGCAAAGCATAAGACTGGGATCTCATTTATACACAGAGATGAATCTGTGTTCAGATTCACACATAAACATCATTAAGCAGTTATATTAACAATAGAGCAGAAATCAGGCTGGTTTTTGCTTGCTTACTTTTCTGTTTGTTTGTTTCATTTATAGTCCTCTCTGCTATGAAGAATACACCAATGTTTCAATGCTATGTTGTGTTAATATTCAGCCTGATGTCTGGGACAATTCAGAATCCCCTCTTTAAAAGCTGTTGATCCTCCCTCCATATACAACACTCTGCCAGAAGGCAGGTTGATGTAAGACATAAGTCTCTTTATGGCACTGTCAGACATTTTCTTGATTGATGATTAATGTGGAGGGCCCAGCCCACTCTGGGTGGTGCCATCCCTAGGCTGGTGATTTTGGACGGTATACGAAAGCAAACTGAGCAAGCCATGGAGGGCAAGTCCGTGACTAATACTATTCCATGACCTCTGCATGAGTTCCTGCCTTGAGTGACTGTCCTTACTTCTCTTGTCAATGAATTGCAGGCTGTAAGATGAGATAAACCCTTTCCTCCCCCAGTTGTTTTGGTCATAGTGTTTTATGATAGCAAGAGAAATCCTAATGAAGGAAATCACTGTCCACACTGAATTGAAACTAATTATTTACATACATGTTTCTCCTACCAGCCTGTGGGCACCCTCTCAGCAGACATACTTTTCTTCATCTTCATGGCCACTTCATTTTCCAGTGTCTGGCACAACAAAGATGGGCAGTGGGCATATGACCCATGGGTAAGAATCAATAAGGAGTGATCCATTTCTTCCACACTCAGTCTCTCCACAGGTGTCCGAAGTACTCAGTGAACCTCTACCTGTCCGTAGGTCATTCTTCTTTGTGAGCCCTTCCAGCAGACCCACAAAAGCAAGAGCGGCGTGGTACTCACTCTCCATCCCAGAATCAGATGCGCTGTCTGGCCCTAGGTGGAGTCCAGAATTAAACTGAAAGCATCCCCACTGTAAACTTGAAAATACAGCCGAGGAAACTCATGCTGTGGTTCTTTTCTTTTTTTTTTTTTTTTTTTTTTTTTTTTTTTTTNTTTTTGGTTTTTCGAGACAGGGTTTTTCTGTGGTTTTGGAGCCTGTCCTGGAACTAGCTCTTGTAGACCAGGCTAGTCTCGAACTCACAGCGATCCGCCTGCCTCTGCCTCCCAAGTGCTGGGATTAAAGACGTGCGCCACCACCGCCCGGCTCCATGCTGTGGTTCTTAAAAGAAGCAAACTCCAACCCTTTGGGTATTTATGAAACGGCAGATTTTTAACATCTGGTGCTAGGACGGAGACACAAGGAGATTGTGTTTTTATGTATCTGATCATTTTAAGTCATATTTCTTCTCTTCACACCAGGTAGAAGAACAAAATGGCAAGAGGTAATCGCACCACCGTGACAGAATTTGTCCTCATGGGATTCACAGATCGCCCTGAGCTTCAGCTTCCCCTCTTTGTGGTGTTCCTGGTGATTTATCTAATCACCCTGATGGGGAACGTTGGCATGATCCTGCTCATCAAGGCAGATTCGCGGCTTCACACGCCCATGTACTATTTCCTCGGTCACCTGGCTTTCATTGATCTCTGTTATTCGTCTTCCATTGGGCCCAAAATGCTGCAAAATTTATTGGTGAAGAAAAAAACCATCTCCTTTTCAGGCTGTTTTGCTCAGCTGTACTTCTCCGGTGCCTTTTCCACTACTGAATGCTTCCTCTTGGCTACCATGGCCTATGACCGCTACATGGCCATCTGCAACCCCCTGATCTACACAGCCATCATGACACAGAGGGTCTGCAAGGAGCTGGTGGTAGGAGTCTACACCTACGGTTTCCTGAACTCTGTTATACAGACAGTACTGACTTTCCAGCTGTCTTTCTGCAACTCCAACGTGATCCACCACTTCTACTGTGCCGACCCCCCTCTCCTCGCACTCTCCTGCTCTAACACCCACAACAAAGAGAAGCAACTCCTGATCTTCTCGGCAGTGAATCTTACTGGATCCCTCGTGACCGTCCTCGTCTCCTACATCTGCATCCTGGTCTCTATAATAAAAATCCAGTCTTCCCAGGGCAGGTGTAAAGCCTTCTCCACCTGTGCCTCCCACCTCACCGTGGTCACCATCTTCTACGGGACGTTGTTCTTCATGTACCTGCAGCAACCAAAAACAGGGAATTCATGGAGGTATAGCAAAGTGATCTCTGTGTTTTATAGCCTGGTAATCCCCATGCTTAACCCCCTCATCTACAGCCTGAGAAATGCAGAGGTAAAGGATACCCTGAGAAGAATGCTAGAAGGCAAAGCTTCACACTGAGTAGGGAACTACAATGCCGCACTGTGGACAGCAGTACACACCAAGCTGATGAAAACGGAGCAGGTCAACTGCTGCCCAGTTAGGAAGGAGCTAATCCAATTGAGGATTTTCATGGCCCAAAGTAAAGAACTGCCTCATGGCCATGAGTAATATTTAATCCAAGCAATTGTCATGAACTAATTACAATTTATTTGTTTGCTAGAAAAAATATGTGAGTAATTATGTGTGTCCTTCGTGTGTTAAAGATGAAGTGGCTGACTATTGTTTCATAACAATTTGAGCTCCACAGTCATGAAAATCCTCAAAGCCCATATTCTGAGCAGAGCTGTGCGTTAGCAATGATGGATATAAACTGCCCTTAGGAGCATCTTGTTATTAAGCATTTTCCAGTTTGATGCAGTCTATATCAGAACAAGCTATTTGTTAGTCTTAAAACATACTCTTTCACAACAAACTGCTGTAGGTCGTGGTTAGATTACAAAAGAACATCTCACAAAAATCTTACTAACCCAAATGTAGTTGTAATCTTCTGGGCTTTAAATAAACAATATGAATATCAGTGTGGTACTAAGGAAAGGAAAAATGGGATTCAGCTGAATATGGAATGTGTTTAATAAAAAAAATCTAGTTAGAGGAGATAAGGGTGGAAAGCGGGAGACTTTTAAAGATACTGAAAGTAGTCATTATTTAACAAGCAAGGTTTAATTTTTCTTATCTCTGGAAAGTATATCTACAGTGGCTTTCTCTTTCCTTTTTTCACACTTTCTTTCTAGATTTCTGTCTTTCTTTGGGAGTTGGTGTATATGAAAAAGGAGAAAAGAAAAGCTTCCTGAGGAAACTGCATTATGGCATGCGCGTTTCTGAGAAAATAATTTTCTTAATTTAGAAAAATATGATAGTTTTATAACATTTTATGTATTCTTTGTTTCCACAGATCTGAAATTCCACTTTCTTACAGCTAAGTTGTGTAAACTCTTGGTGTGTCTAGGGGTAGGTGAAAAGACATATTTTGTCTTTTCTTAGGCAAGAAAATGATGGTTCTAAGTTTAACTCTAATACTTGTTTCAGATAATTCTTAAGACACATGAATCTGTCACAAACCTGTAGATGGTCCCCTGAGCTGTTTCCAACGATGATTATGATGTGAAACAGTTAAAAATAACTCACCAATTAGTTATGAGTAATTTTTTAAATCCATCAAGAAACAAAGGGGCCTAGTTGTGCCCAAATTAACCACCCAGATAATAATGTGTATATGTGATCTCTGTTGCACTTGTACTTGTGCCTGAGTAATTTAGAAAATAGAATTAATTATTTTAAATTGCTTTTCTTTAATTCAGAAGTCTATCTGAAGAATTGAATTACACGTTGCATTGCTAAGTGTAGACAAAGTGTTGACTAGTTACAAAAAAATACTAGCATGATAACAGAAAGCAAGGAGAAGGGGCAAGGCATAAACAAACAGACATGAGAGGCAGCACAGAGGCCGACAAGGAGAGAGAAAGGCTCACCTGGTGGTTCTAAAGTGGGATGGGAGCCAGGGTGGAAGGCTAGGAGCTCCTGGAAGAGAGGCAGCAGACAATCTTTACTTTTCACCCTCACGCCTACCACACTCGTGGCTAGGAGCTACACCTGAACTGTTCTGCTCTTATTCCTAACTCTAAAAAAAAATCCATGATTGAGGATTGAGATGGAAGAGGAGGTTCCTGGAGTTCAGTCAGGAAGACTGGTCTTCAATATCCCCAGTAAGACTAATATCAAAAAGACATTAAAGGCACAAGAGTCAACAACACAGCTTGGCCACAGAGAGGGCAGCACTTGAGAAGCTGACGATGATGGTCCAGGGGCTGCTTGTAGCAATGGGCCATGACACACAAGGGGCCTTTGCTGAACAAGGACCTGACTCGTTGAGATAAAGATGAACAGGTACCAATGCTGGGTGGAAACTTGTGTTTTCAATCAAAAGCTACATTTATTTCCTAACTTATTTTTCCCCTCAAACCATGTTCAAATCAGTTTAACCTACAAAAAAAGAAGTATTTATCATGTTTTAGTACATGCCTCTCAGAAAATTAATTATACACTGCTTTACAAAGTGATATTCTGTATAAACAAATTCTCATAAAACTGAAGACAGGTCATGAAACCTCCCCAGACTGTGCTAAGCCCTAAGAAAATGTCTTCTGAAGATAGAAATGCGACCAAATAATGGAAATCACCTGGATTTAAGAGTGTAATGTTTCCTTGAAAGTGAAAATAAAAATGTTCTCATATATATATATATATATATATATATATATATATATATATATATATACACAAAACAGAAGTTTATTTTTTCCCATGGGAATTCTCCAATGGTTTTTATTTGTCACCTTTTACCACACAAGCATCTTTCCCCAACTGGTCTAATCTGTCACCAAGGGGTTACATCTGCTCGCGTAAATATGAATGCTTGCTCCTTTGAGCACAAATCACTAGACTTTTCAGTTAGGATAGATTTTTCTTACTTATCAACACTTATTTCTCCATTGAGTTTCCATGCCTGGAAATATGTCCAAATTATTTCTTTTAAGTCAAGTACCGAAAAGAAACACAAGAATACCGACTCCTCTTTTCTGCATCCCTTCACACCAGTTGATCTGAGGACATTCTAACACTCTTCCGCCTTGAGCTTCTCTGCTCCTATTGTCATCTGGGCCCTGGACGCATATCTCATGCAGAGCGAGGAAAGACTAGCGCAGTGCTGACAGTGGCTCTGCCTGCAATTAGCAGTGCGTCCACCAGAGATAGGAAGCCAAGGAGCTCAGAACTTAGCGAGTTCAGGCTCCTGGGAAAGGGACAGACTTAGCCTGCTCTTCCATTTAGGTTGCTATAAACATGTGACCATTTTATGAATAATCAGAATTTCCATCTCACATAAGATTGGATAAATTGGAGAAAAAGTATATATAACGCATGAGTATGTTTTATGCCTCTGAAGCAGCTCTAGTTCCCAATAAAAACCTGTATGATCTGAAAAAATTAAATTTTGTTCACACAAGCTTCCATTCCACGGTTGAGTGTGTGGCCCACTGGCCCTGGACACCTGCTGGCCTGCAGTTTCCACTCCTCACTGCAGGTGATGTTCTGGGTGTTGTGACTCAGCCGGGCTCAGGCGGTTTACAGACCTCAGGCAAACCTAAGCTCAGGATGTTCCACCACCTCAAGTGTCTCAGCTTTGAAGAGGAACTGGAAGAGCCCGGTCCATCTTCTAATCCCCATAGAAGCCTTTCACTCTGCTCTTAGTGTCTTTTCTCTTGTCTCCATCATTCTGTTTTATTGTTATGATAAATAAGATTTTATTCATCATTTTCCCTGCCAAAACTAGCAACTAGCTTTCTGTGGAAACCCTTCAGGTGTGGAGTTTAAACGAACATCAGTTATAATAATGCATCAATTAGGAAATTGGTTAATGATATTTGTGTGGAGAAACAGTCATTTATATGGAGAAAGGTTGAAGTTCGCTTTTTAAAATGTGAGGTTATCTTTCCTTCTTACATTTGATACAAGTCACAAATGCATCCAGAAATGACCACAGGCACAAGCTAGCGACCCTATCACCTTTAGTCTAGGGGTACAGTTCTTTTCTCTGTTTAAATTAATTGTCCAAAGACTATCTAATAGGTTTTTTGTTTCCTATGCATATTTCTCTGTACATTCAACCATTACATTGATCAAAAAGAAGTCTATGTCTATATAACCTGATCTCTCGCTGATTCCTGAGAATCCACATTTGAGAAGTGTGTGTGTGAGAGTACATTAATAGATACTTGCGGCCACACAAGCAAAATAGATTATTGTGGGCCTGAAAACCAGGCATGGCTGAGGAGAGTAATAGTTTTCCTAGCAAAGCCGCCTTCTAAAGCACAGGCCTGTGGGAGCGGTGATGGCGCAGTAAGAAGGGGACTGTACAAGAGCCTCGTGGTCAGAGTCTGCCTTAGATTCGCTCTGCACCGTGTCAGTCAAGCTGCTTGACCCCTCTGAGCCTAAGTAAGGTAAATAATATCTCACAGAGTTGTGGTAAGATTAAACTGGTACAGAGCGCCAAACTACATCCCAAGCACTGAACTAGAACAAAATTTCATTTTAGGTAGTCAGATTGCAGGAGTCTGATGCACCCTTAGGTTCTCTGATTCGAGGCTACTGCTCAGAAAAATCCCTGTCTGTAAAAAGTTCATACCTATCTGTATGACAAAGCATGGAAGTTGCATATGTCTTGACTAATGGACTTTCTTTATTCCTGTGGGTCTCGGGAAAGAAGTGCAACCCCTTATCTCCCCGCAGGAGCTCCTGTACCAAAGTTCCTAAGTCAGTGATTTCCAACACGGACCCTGTGCCCTAGAAACACCACTGTTTTCTGCACTCAATGAATCGATAATACCTTTTTACTGACCTTTCTTTGACCCTGAATCACTAAGACTCAACTTGTTCTCAGGGACAAAATCCTATAGTTCCAGAGTGGGCCGCTAGGTGCTGTGTGCCACTTAGCTGTGGGAGGTCGCCTTCCCCTCCCCCATCTGTGACTGCTTTGAGCTGCTGGCTCCGCCCAAGCCTGTGAGAGAACAGTGAGAGGTGAGCCACTGGTGGGTCCAGGTGTTTTGAAGGTCAGCAAGAGAGGGCATCTCATCTTCTCCTGCTTCTTTTCCACGATCTCCGCTGGGACTGGCAATAGGCTTGGAAGCATTGACAAGAGTCAATAATGCCTCTCCCTCCACCACCGCCTTTCCCTTCCGGTGCTCTCCCTCACCCCTCAGCCAGAACGAGCCCACATCTGATGCTCGGAGGAGGGTAACGGGAGCCTGGTGTGAGGCCCCAAGGCTGGGAAAGAGAATAGGTAAGAGGACAGGGAGAGGAGCAGGGAGGATCTGATAGGCCCTGTGACTCCACCAATGCACTGGCCGCTGCTTAACTCCCATGTTGATGAGTCATACATGAAAACGCAGTTTTCTCTTTTAAATATAGAAGATGCTTAAGAAAAAAATAACTAAACAGCTAAATAGTGTCCCCTCGCCCCTTTCTCTTTTCTCCCTCATACACATCACCATATCAATGTTCTGCTGGAACCATGAACTCAAAGCTGTACTTTTTGATTCATTCATTTTACATGTATTTATTTGTGTGTTTGTGTGTGTGTGTGTGTGTGTGTCTGTGAGGAAAGGGGAGGGGACCACACATGTGGAGGTCAGAGAGCAATGTGGAAGTCAGTTCTCTGCTTCCCCCATGTAGATTCTGAGGATTGAACTCAGATCATCAAACTTGGAGACAGCTGCTTTTACTGGCTGAACCTTCTAGCTCCCCTTTTAAAAAAAAAATCAAAAATTTAAAAGCTAAAGTGATGGAAATCGATAATTGATAATCACTTACTTTGCAGTCTGCTTTTCCCTCTCCATTTCCATGGAGCGCACCTTCCCCAGTCACCTCTCTTTCTATCTCTGGCATTTAAAATAGAGAACAAGATTACTCAATTATTCACCTACGTTATAATGTAGTCGTACATTAATCCTTTTCTCTTCCATTTCTATGGTGCTGTGGTAACTCTGTGCCTGGCCCTCCCTCACATCTCTGCTTTTAATCTCTGACAAAAAGATACATGGTAGAGTTACATCTGCACTAATAAATAATATCAGCATTTCAAATCAATTAAAGATGGATTTAACAGTTAACTAAGCAACAAATATTAATATAAATGTATACATATCTTATACTTCACATCCACATAAATCCAAGAGTGATCATATCTTAATGCAATAACTGAAATCTCAAAGAATCTGAGAAGAATATATGTGAATATTTTCTGGCCTATTTTAAGGGAAGCATTAAGGCCAGAAACTGCAAAGAAAACGTGTGACAAATTTGATAAACTCAAAGTTTTAAGTTTCCATTATAAACCCAGAAAAACATTCAGTGGAAAAATAACATATACTCAACAGAATTAATAGTCACAAAACAGCTAACAATAGAAGCATAGAAATAAGATATAAGTATGCAAATGTGAAAAATAAAAGAGATGAGTGGCCTAAAATGTGTAAAACTTGTACAACACTGTTAGTAATCAAATTAATACAATAATGAGACAGCTTTTCATATTTTATTGGCAAAGATAGTAACAGTTATTACTTACCAGAGGGGTGATAGTACCAAAGCAGAAGAGACACCGTGGATAAGCTTTGGGAGTGTTCATTGGCATAAAATTTTCAAAGTTTAATTTGATAATGGTCACTAAAGCCCTGCAGTTAAACGTCATTTGATTCAGTAATTTCCTTTGTAAGGGCTTTATTTCATGATAATACTCCAAGAAAGTAACAATATCTATGTGTTTAATAATGTATTGCAATAGTTTTTGCAGCAGTTTTAAAAAAGCATCAGGAATAAATATGCACCAGTGAAGGAATGGTTAAATAAAATACTTTTATGACATAGCAGTATATAATGTCACAGATAAAATGATGCTACGGACATCTTATTTTCCTGAAAGTGCTCAGAATACATGCGCAAAAATTGTCTACTCTGCTAATGATACCATTTTATTTTAATTACATAGGTGAAATATTATAGATTTAATGGTAATATATATTATTTCTAGATGACTGTATCACAGATATTTTTAGAAATAAAACTAAGAAGTCAACCCCATAGCAGTATCAACAATGTTACCACACACTAACAACTCCAAGTTCTCTTCCCACTACCCAGTGCCAGAGCTAGGGACATATCAAGAGTGAGTGCTGTGGGAAGAGGAGGGAAAAAGACAGCAGAGGACTGATGATGATAGTCTTGATATTTCCTACCTCTCCTGGAAACCCAAAAGAAACAAGGCAAAACAGAAGGATCCTAGACCTTTAAATACCCTCTTACCGCGCTGAGAAGAGGCATCGCTCAGTAATTTTTAACTGGAGGTGAAGTTCTACAAGGTCTGTGAGGTGAGCTGTGCCCATGCCTTACCCAAGATGTGTGAGACGTATTCCAAGAAGGCACCAAAGAAGCAATTTGAAACAGTAAAGAGAAGTCCAGAATCAACGTGGTGTTAGGCTTGCTGTAAGTTCCTGGGCAAGTTCCTCACCTTTCCGCTTATTCTCTGCACAAGGACTTGACTATCACATTCTCAGAAATGTCTTCCATGAGTCCCAGCCTCAAGACAAGAGAGAAGTAGAAGCCCAATGTTCTGACTGCTCTGATTGCAGGGATCCAGCTAGTACACAGGAGTCCGCAGGTCTCTGCCCTTGTCTGAGACTGCTGCACACAGATTTTTACTATTTTGTTGTGCTTTAGACTTGCCTAGCATACAGAATACAGGAAGGAATTGCTCAAAGTATTTCTAGATATCAGTCTGGGCTTCTCTAAACTGTCTTAGGCTCTGTAGTTTGTGTGCTTGGGCTCTCCAGACCCTTCTGGGGCTGTACTAAACACTCCTTACCCTCGGATGTATCTCCCTTAATCTTTACAGTAGTAAACATCATTATTACTAACTATACAACATATGAGCAAATCGGAACTTAGACTAAAGTGACATATCCTAAACCAAGCAATGTGCAGCAGTAGAGAGGACAGATTCAGACCTAAGGAGAAGGAGGGATTGCCTCCCTGCCTTTCTTTACAGAGGTGAAGTCACTCCATCCAAAAGTGCAGGTTCACATGAACTCTTCCCTTTCCCTCACTTTATGTATGGTACATACATACTCACATCAACAATACGCACATCTCAGCTACATTAAAATCCTAGTTTCAGTTAAATATTTAATAAGACTAAAAGAAAGAACAGGAATTGCATTGGCCTGAGTAGCATGTTGCTAGAATGGAGGCTTGATACTGTGCAAGTCCTTGGTTTCCAGCTCTGTCTATGATGGGGGTGGAGGTCGCAAACCACTTATCTGACTCCTGTGCGCATGGGGTCAGAACTGATTTCCTGTTGTTTTTATCATGAGAAAGCATAGCTGACCTAGATGTCAGCTGCTCTCAGAGTTGTCACAGTACAGCTGAACCTGTCAAACACAGCCTGCCTGTGCACCTGGAAGCCTGGCTTCCTTTTATCCAAGCTGTTCTCGGCCATAAAAAAAAATATACAAAGGAACTAAAGAAAGCTGCTCTGTATATTTCTGCAGCCTTCCTAGATTTTTCTCAAAAGAACATACACTAAGGCATTTTAGGACAAATGGTAACTTGCTTCCCGTGTGTGGAATAATTCGCTTCAGAGTGGATGTCTGAAGCCTATAGTTCCTTTATTTCCATCTCGATATTCTAAAGCCACAGGATCGAGTTACTGCCATGGTTTAAAAGGCATTAGAGTGGACCCAATTTTTTTGACAATTTAAATCCCATCTGAATCTCTCAGTTTTACAGAGAAAACTAAGTTTTGAGATGTGATATATGAGGTCCTAATAAATGCTTAAATTATAAAATATAAATAAAAAATAGAGAAGAAAGGCCTCTCGGGCTTCCGAACCTGTGCATGCTTAGTAGAGGTGCTGTAAATGCCATAAAATCCCCATCACGTCATCAGGATCCAGAAGGAATGTTTTCATCAGGACCCTTCAAAGCATCATGCTAAGTTCTCAATTACTATACTGTTAAAAGTTTGGAACACTCAAGCACATTATAGGAAAATATTCATTTAACGGGTCAAGTTCAACTAAACTGCCAGATGTCTTACATATGCTGGTGTATTTGTCTCATTTTGTTAAGTTTTACTAAAGTTGAATGCAATACCTGAGAGTTACTCTTAACATAACGTTTTTAGAAACCAGAGACGTTCATGCTGAAAGTCACTTACTCTCGTGTCCTTGCTACCTCGAATGTCTGTTACCAGGTATGCACCATGCTGCAAATGAGGGGAGTTTGTTGAGTCTGGGTTTTAAATAACTTGAGAAAATGGGTTCTTGTGACCTTCCCCCGGGGTTTAATACTAATCCTGCTATTGAGAAAATTGGAAGGATATTATTAGGAAAGTCACAGAACGTGCAGCCCCTACAACACAGGAGCATTGCATGCACATGCAGTTCAGCCTTTCCTCTCCTGTGCAAACTCTGCATGACTCGCCCATTCTTTTTATTCTAACCAATAGTTTCATTTGCACATCTTTCTTAGTCCTAAATACAATGTCCTCCTGAAATTACTAACTCAGCAGGAAAAAAAAAAAACACAAAAATAAGATGCTAAGTCAAGAGAAAAGGAAGTTACAGTGTCCTTCCCAGGCCTTCCCCGCTGTCCCCGCAGCCTGTGTTGTTTATATGCTAAGTTCCTTGAGGGCATAAGGGCACCTTCATCCTCTGGATGCTCCACTTTGCCTATTTTTCTTGGTATTGAGTTCTTTCTCTTCTCACATGCTATATCCCTGGTATACAGAGATGCCATCTTCAGAATCTGAGTATCATTCAGACCAGGTACATGTGAACAGAGGAAGCAGGAGATCAGCAGAGGTAGCACTCAGTTTTACCTGGAATTCTTCATGGAAAAGGGAGCCTATGGGTCCAACCCAAACATGCAAACCCTCCCCATTGGCATGATAAAGGGATACACCAAGATGCAAGCACCAGCTGCCGTTCAGCTTACATCACTCCTGGAGAGCCTGACTGAGTGGGTGGGTAGGCGTTTCAAGGTCATTTGAACTTAAACTTCTATTATTTCATATTGTAACTGACTAATTGTCGGGCCTTAACTATTAATCAGTTGTGAGTTTTATCAGGGTACTTTGGAATGCCTGAACAACAGCTCTGAGATCAAGACTAAAACTCTCTCTGCACGGAACACTGAAAACCAGATCACTGGACAATGATGAACTCCCAGACTGGCTCCTTGAGCCACTACGTCCACTGTCCCACAGTGTTCTCTTTTGCTCTTTCCATGACTCCTAGTTAGATAATCAATAAATATGGTTGAAATAGATTTCTGACTTTAAGAATCACAAAGAAGAATACACAAAGCCTAATTTCCATGAGGGACAATGTGCTCACCTGTAGTTCCAGTTTCCCTCTAGCGTTTCTTCAGGTCCCTTGAACGTGACGAAAGCTCCATGCTTACGAATGAGTTCTAATACATTTTAAAGTGACATTACTATTATGTTATTCTTTATTGACAGTTTGGGGAGAAAATCGGTTATAGATTAAAAAAAATTATCTTCCCTCAGAAATGTGAAGGCATTGTCCTATGATGTTCCAGAGACCACTGTCCCATTATTTTGGTTTCTTTGATTTTATATTTTTAACTGTGTGTTGTGGGGGGGGGGGTCTGTGGCCATGAGTGTGATTCCTGTAGAGACTGGAAGAGGATGTGGGATCACCTGAAGCTGGAATTACAAATGGTTGTGAGCCATCCAACTGAGGTCCTCTGCAAGAGTGGAGTGCTACTCCGAACCTTTGACCCATCCCTTCAGCACAGTCAGTCTGAGGAGGCAGTCTACGGGTTGGATCCCTCTTTTGGTCTGAGTACTGGCAGGGTAAAGACTCTAGTGCCTGACCATTCTGCTTCTCTGATCCCTCAGCTTTCATCCTCTGATAGCTGACTCCGAGTTTTTATTATTAAGAACAGTTGGAATTTGTGCTACAGTTTGTTTGTTATTCTTTGTTTAGTTCCTTTGTACTTGTGAAAAGTAAAGGTTGTGGAAAAATAGATACATATGGTTTCCAAATCCCATGCACTATAGTGTAATCGTGCCGATGTTTACTGCCTAAGTGATCATAGTATGTTTAAATACTATTGGCCATGGGACATCTGGTTAGCTCAATCAGTGCAGCATGAGATTCTTAAATACCAGTATTCAAATCCAGGTTTCCAAACTGATTCCTACATGCTTAAGCAGTTACTATCAGATTCTGTTCTTCATCAAAAGAAATATGCTTTGGATATCTTTTATATTTGCTTATTTACTGGGGAGCCATGCATCCCATAGGAAGCATACGGGTCAGAGGACAACCCTGGAATAGTCTCTCCTTCCACCATGTGAGTTATAACAATTGAACTTAAGTTTGAGGCTTGACAGCAAGCATCTTTTCCCACTGAGCTATCAAGTGGCCCTGTTCTGCATAATTTTAATGAAGTGTGTATGAGAGCATATCTCTTCTCTATCATTTGAATCTTTGCTCATGAACACTTCCTAGAAAGTTATCTAAACTTTTTGGAACGACAATTTTTATCTCTTGGGATATTGTTAAAGTTTACAGTCTGTCTCCATGTGAGTCTCTTCTCATGAATTTTCTGGAATGCAGAAAACAGTCAATTCTGCACAATTCTATCATTTCAATTTGTAGATTTTCTTTCTTGTCGTTGTTGTCATTAGCTGTTTGTGGGGTTGTTTGTTAGCGTCTTTGTTGTGCTAAGGATTGAACATACGGCCCCAAGTGCTCTGCTGTTGAGCTCTGTACCAGTCCTCAGGATTTTCCTTAATCTCTAAGACAGGGTTCGGATTTCTCAGAAGATGACTGTCTCCTCGGAGCCACTCCTGAGTGTGCTGGGTTGCAGGACTCTTGCTCCTCACCTTTCCTCACCTCTGTCTCTCATTGCTGTTACTTCCTTGTTACATTCTGCCGTATGGAAGAGTCTCATATGTTTGCATAGCCAGCACTTCTTATCCTTCACTTTCTTGAATACAAAATAAATGTTTAATTTTTTAGATTATTTTACTGACATTTTTCTATTTGTCTTTTACTTAGCAGGTTTTTAGACTAAATGTCACATTTTGCTGGTGGAATTTTTATTTTCTTATAAAAAATCAGCTTCATGTTACTTCATCTTTGATGGTGGACACAGAAATACTGTGTGAAACTGTTTCTGTTCTTGCAGCTCTACTTAGTGGGTCATGCTAAATATTACTGTCCAATCCAGACTTCCTTTGAAAACCCCTGGGAACAGGAGAGCAAGCTATGAGGCAGGTAAGGCTCAATAATATTAATGGCAGCCACCATGTATTCAAAGTGTTCCAGGTAGAAGCATATGAGAAGAGAGGAAACTTATGTTAGCTCAAAGAATATGTTTAAGAAATACACAAAACTCGAATTCCTCTTTCTCCATGCCTACTGCTGTTTTTCAAAATGGGACGTTACTACACATAGAATAGAATAATTCTACCATGAATACAAAAGTCAAGCAAGTTGCATTTGAACTTTTCTGCCCTTACTAGTCCCTACTGGAGCAAAGACAGTCATATTATAGAAATAGGAAACAACAAACAAACACCTCTCACCAGAAGTGTCATCAGGAAAACCTCATGATTGTTAGTGCCATTATTATCTTACGTATTTATTTCAAAACCTATAAAATAAAAAGCCTTATACATTCCACCAGAAAATTTAGAAAACACAATCAAATATGGGCTGTTATAACCAGGTGTGGTGTATACCTGTAAGCCTGGCACTTGGGAAGCTGAGGCAGAAGAATTGCCACGAGTTCAAGGCTACATAGGGAACAGCAGGCCAGCCAGAGACACCCAGAAAGACTCATTCTCAAAGGAGAAAAATACACATAGGAAGTTAAACTACGAGAAAATACCTAGCTAGAAAATAAAAAAAAATGGTGGAACATATAAATAATCATAAAGACTTTGGTGTGTTTTATTATTCAATAAATAGGAAATTTACCAAAAATATTTAATGGAGGAAAACAGCATCTAAAAGCACAATGTTAGATATAGGAAAGGGATACAGTAGACACTGAACTTGAACACAAAGACAAAAGTCTCCAGTTTGTTTTGTGCCATTTGAATTCAGTAATTATTCAACAGCCCAATCCACACCAAATAAGATCAAGTATGCATAAGAATGTTCATATAACTAATTAATTAAGAACATAGAAATCACGATAATTTCAGAATTTAAATGGAATCATTCTCAGAGTGTAAGAAACAGGAAGGGCTACCTCAGCTGTCAATCAGCTCAGTTCAGGTGAGGCCGTTTATTGCCTGGCATGAGAACAGTAGCTTTCTCAGTGTTTGGGGAGGTATAACAGGACATACAAAATTATTGCTTTAAATATGAAAAGTAAACAAGCATAAAGAGTCCTAAAATGACATTATTCAAGAAATAACAATCACTGATATTTCTTGTACTTTTCTCAATTTTAGTTATCAAATTGTTTCATTTACATTAATAAATGCATTGATATTAAAACTAAAATATCCTAATGCATTTGGATAAAATTTTAAAATTCTCATCCATATCATTTGCTCTATAGAAAAAGTTCTCCAAGTTTTATATTTCTAAAACTCTTCTATACTTTGTACATATATATGATATACAATTTAATATATTTTTATATTATAACTAATGTAATCTATATATGTAGATTTATATAGTCATCATATATATACATGCATACATTTTTCTGCCTTTTTATAAGTACATTTTTTATTAATTAAGAATTTCATATATCAGTACTGCATTTGCCTCATTCCCCCTCTCTTTCCTCCCTCCAACTTCTCCTCTGCCACCCCTGATATTTTTCAAATTCATGGCCTCCTATAATAATAATTAATATTTGCCACATACATATGAATTTCTAAGTACAACGGCTAAGTTCATTTAGTGTTGCCCATAACTATCTAGGGATAAACTCCTGGGATTAGAGGACCTATCAATCAGGGAACTCATGCCTAGAGAAGACGTCTCTCTCTCTCTCTCAAAACCTGTAACTATTGTGGGTGGAGCCTTGTGTAAGTTTCATAGGCATATTGGGATGTCAGTTGGAGTTGTCATTTTTCAGGACTTATTTTCTTGCTTTATTGTTTTCTTTCTTTCTTCTTCTACTCTTCACCACCCCTGTGGGGGTGGGGTACATGCAGTTTTCTGGAAATTAAACTCGGGGATAGACCTTTCACATGCTAGACAAATACGCTGCATTTGAGCTATCTCCAACCCTAATTGCATACATAACGAAGTTCCAGAAATACAATAGAGAAGAAAATTATAAGCACCCCTTTGAATATTTCTACTGCCTACCACAACACCTCTAACATTAATTATCATCCTGATTTGTTGATCTAGGCCCCAGTTATTATCTTTCAACTATGAAAACTAGAAAGGCAATACACTTGCTTTAAAATCCATTTTTGCTACACAAACGCCAAAATCTATCCTCAATCTATCTTTCTGAAATATATCCAGAGATACATGTCACACTGAAAGGGCAAGGATGTGCTCAATGGTCTAGACCAGAACAGAAGTACATCAAGGTTTATGATGTTGCTTCATCCTACACAAAAGACATGATACAGATTTTGTAAAATTCTTAAGAAGTAATGAGAACACAATTTATTAGTAATTATAATTATCTCACACCTCCAAATAACTCCACAGAAAACTAAAAACAAGGAATAATTCAAATCAAAAGCTGTTTTCAACCTGAAATTTCATAATTATCCAAACGTCAAGGTAGAATGCAGACATTTTTCAAGCAATTAGTACTTGGAAACTTCTAAACTTCTACTCTTCACACCACCTTTTTCAGAAAGCCAAATTAAAATGTCCACTGAAATGAGAAAGCAAACCACAATAGACAAAGACAGAAGATGCAGGAAACATGAATCTAATGGAGAGAACATTCCCAAGACTTATTAATTATAAAAGCTCGGCCTCAGTAGTTTAGGCTTGTTTCTAACTAACTCTTACAACTGAAATTAGCCCATTTCTGTTCATTTATGATCTGTCACATGACTTGTGGCTTTTGCCTCTCCTCCTGCAAGTCCTGCCTCCTCTCCCTCTTTTCTGGCATCTCCCCTGTGCCTAGATTCATTTCCTCTTCTTTTCTCTCTTCCTGGAGGTCCCACCTAACCTCTGCCTGACTACCTTTGGGCACTCATCTCTTTATTAAACCAATCAGAAGGAGCCTTAGTGCATCTTCACAGTGTACAAAGGGTTATTCCACAACAGTAGGTCCATCTCAGACAAATGAGGGTGGAAAGAGAAGAAAGCCCCTGGAGGAACTTCTCCAAAATGAGGAAGCTCATAGGATAGCTGGTGTGAATAATGTCTGGTGAAAATTTTTAGTCAGCTAGAAGATAATCTGCAACTAAACTATTAATGTCATTTCCTACAATTAACTGTGAGTGCATACACGCATATAGATGTCTATATACATATAAGTGTATGCATATATAGAAAGTTGCTCTGCTAACTTGACTCACATGAAAACTATACATTTCAGTTATGTATGATTACAAATTTTGCCATGAAGGTTAAATGTTGATTTTACCTATAATGAAGAGTAGAAATGTAAAAGAGAAGTGTGGATTAATAGAAAATGAGTGTATGCATATAGTGGAAGGTGAGAAGAGGGGCAAATACTTTCCACAAAAGAGTTAAAAGGAAGCATTGAGAAACACCAGTTCAAGCTCAACTTTAAAAGCTATAAAAAGCACCAGAATTTCCAACTAAAGGACCTGAACGTGATCATCCCTGGGGAAAGAGAAAAGTTAAAAAAAAAAAAAGGGGGGGGGGAGACCAGGCACACTGCTATTCAACTTTTAAAAATAATCCTTTCCTCTGACTGGTGGTGATAGCACTCAAGAGGTTGAGACAGGAGGATCATTTTGAGTTCCTGTCTCAAAGTACAACAAAAATATCTAAAATGTATAGTTTTAATTTATTTTAACATACCATAGTTTTTCAAGGCTGAAGGGGTGGCTCAGATGTTAAGAATACTGGCTTCTCTTCCAGAGGACCCCGATTCAATTTTCAGCACATACATGGCAGCTCACAACCATCTGTAACTGCAGTTCCATGGATCTAATGCACTCTTCTGGTGTGAAGACAAAACAACCATAAACATCATCTTAGGGTTTCTATTGCTGTGATGAAACATAAACACCAAAGCAACTTGGGAAGGAAAGTGTTTATTTGACTTACACTTCTATATCACTGTCCATTGTGGAATGGAACAGCGGGCTGCATTCCTGCTACCCAGCTCCCAGTCGCCTGGCTAGCTTATGCCCCGAAATAACAACACACAAACTGTATTCATTTAAACACTGCCTGGCACATTAGTTTCAGCCTCTTATTGGCTAACTCTCACATCTTGATTAACCCATTTCTATTAGTGTGTGTAGCACCACAAGGTGGTAGCTTACCAGGAAAGATTCAGCCTGTCTGACCTGGCGATTGGCCCCATTGCATCTGCCCTCACTACCCTTCTTCCCAGCATTCTGTTCTGTCTCTCCACCCACCTATTTCTGCCCTATCAGGCCAAGCCATTTCTTTATTAATTAACCAATGAAAGCAACAGATAGACAGATGACCTTCCCACATCAGTCCATCATCAAAAGAACGTGGAAGCATGAGCTGGTGCAGTGGCCATGAAGGAGTGCTGATTACTGGTTTGCTCCCTGTGGCTTTCTCAGGCTGCTTTCTTATAGACCTAGGACTACCAACCCAGAAATGGCACCACCTACAATGGGTTGGACCCTCCCACATCAATCACTAATTGTGACAGTTTGAATGTAATTGTCTCCCATAAGCTCTTAGTGGGTAACCCTATTAAGAGATGTGGGTTTGTTGGAGTAGGTATGGCCATCTATGTAATATATGCATAAAGATATAAAAATAGAATGAATATGTTGATAAGGGGCTTATATTTATTCATAACAAACACAATGCAAACAAAATCATAATGAGGTATTATTTTCACCATTCAAGTTAGCCAATATTTAAATTTTAGACTGGAAATCTATAGGAGCTGTAGATGGCAAAGGTAAAGGTGATATCAGACACAGAGATACAAATTTTCTGAAAGGTTATCTGGCAACCTTTATCAAAGTTAAAATATTGTTTCTTTTCACACAAAAAAAATGAACTTCTTTTTCTGAAAAAATGATTCTACAATTGAAAGGATATTCATTTCACTATTCCTTTAAACAATGGGGGAAAAGTAAAAACCACTAATTGTTCATCAAAAGAAAGGTATATAACTAAATGAAGGGATATCATATACATGAATATTTTCTATGTTTGCATGAAAAGGTGTCCAATTTTTTTAAGTAGAAAGAAAGGATTCAGAGCAGCACACATGAGAGAATTTATACAAGCAGAAATCATGCATAAAATTTAATAATAGGGACAAAATAGACATGGTCACTACTTGTCTTGGTTGAGAGAAATATGGGTCCTACCAACATGTTTGCTACTAGTCTTCACATCATAACTTTCCAAAATAATTTACACACATTTCTCTGTTAACTTTACAAGCTACAATTTTAAGCAGAAAAAGGAACAATGGAATAATTCCCATTATTACACTCAGAATACATCATAATAGCAATGAGGTAATTAAAATAACATATTGCAATGAGTAAAAAATATAAATATATGAATAAAAATATAAATATATGCTTTATATTATAAATATGCATGGTTGTATTAGTCAGGGTTCTCTAAAGGAACAGAACTAATAAAATGAATATGTGTGTATAAACACACACACATTTATATATGTATATAGAAAAGAGATTTGTTATAACGGCTTACAGGCTGTGGCCCAGTTAGTCCAACAATGGCTGTCTACTAGTGGAAAGTTCAGTAATCCATAGATGTTCAGTCTATGAGCCTGGATGTCTCAGCAGGTCTTCAGTATATGCAAGAATCCAAAAGTAAGCTCCAATATCAGTGAAGGAATGAATTTGTCATTGAGAGTGAGACAAGCAGGTAAAAAGCAAAAACTTCCTTCTTCCATGTCCTTTATGTAGGCTGTCACCAGAAGGTGTGGCCCAAACTAATGGTGGATCTTCCCACCTCTGAACATCTGGATAAAAGGTATGTCTTCCCACTTCAAATGATTTAACTCAGAAAATTCCCTCATGGTAATAGGTATACACAGCTGTTTGGGTTTTAGTAGCCAAAATGACAGTAACGAATAGCCATCAAAAGTCCGTTCCTTATCCACCCCAACTTTACACAATCAAATCTTCTTATGTCATGCTTAATTTCAAAATGAAAACAATAACCAGGTCATAATTACCTCTAACATGATATAACTATCACATGTACTACTACAAACACTATAAATTTTGAAATAGATGTGAACGTCCCTTGAGGGACATTTTTTTAGTGTCTCAAAACTTAAATGTGGAAATCAATGATATTCTCCAAATTGATGTTTGGTGTGGGAGGTCCTTCTGTCTATGTGTTGCTTTTATTGGTTAATGAATAAAGAAACTGGCTTGGCCTATAGCATAGGAGGAGGAAGGCAGAGTTAGAGAGAAGCCATGTCACCTTGGTGGAGACAGACACCAGAACCTTAGCCAGTACGCCATAGCCACGTGGCAATACACAGATTAATAGAAATGGGTTAAATTATAAGAATTAGTCAATCAGAAGCTAGAGTTAATGGGCCAAGCAATGATTTAATTAATACAGTTTCTGTGTGGTTATTTCGGGGCTAAGTGGCTGGGAACCAACAAGTGGCCCTCCTCCTACAGATTGGCGCCCAACATGTACAGAGAGACATTTCATTGTATGGGCTGCTAAGGTAAACCAACATGTATATTATAAAGGTATCTTGACTTCCAAATTTGAGTCTGAGGATATGTTGCTTTGGAAAAAAAAAAAGGTTCTTCTTTTGTTTCCATAGGGGATGAGAACCTGTGGATTCATTCCAGGCTGATTTGGTTTGATAGACCATGATCCCCCAAAAAGTTACCATGAACACCCCTCAAAAAACTACTTCACCCAATAAACAGCAGGAAAAAGTGTAAACAAAACTATGTCCATTTACCAAATATTGTTTGTAAATGATTCTTTACATTTAAAGGGGGATATGCTATAGAGATTTGCATTGGTATAGATCTTGGTTTATTGATGCAAATTTAAGATCAATCTTGTTATATGTATATTTCTGCTCTTGATTAAGGTATTGTGATTGTGTAATTCCTTTAAAAATGTAATGTATGATTAAGAAATATAAGTTAATAGATCTATAATAGTTAAGCTTGTAGTCATGTTAGTTAGTTTTTCTAGATGTCTAGAGATATATTTCAGTTACATAGGTGTTCTTCAAAGCTTTCAGAGGCCTTCAGAATATGGCATTTAAAATGTTTCAAAACTTAAGACTTTTCATGACAGTGAGACACATCTGCTCCTGGCAGCACCACACTACTTCAAGAGGATGATGAGCACTGAAGAGGCTCCCTATGGAGTTGGTTGACCATTTGGCAAGAAACTGCTCTTGCCTAGACTGCTTGATAAACTGGACATGAAGGACCCACAGAGAAATAACTGCTAAACTTGCCTAAAAATGAGACAATCCTTTGGGGTTCCTGCTTCATGAAAGAGTCTGCTAGACATTCTGCAGGACACAGAAAAATGTGACAAACTGCCAGTATAGACAGAACTACCTTTGAAATTTCTTGCTTTTGTGGAAAAGTCTGCTGGATACTATGGGCATGTGGGCTGAAGATGGATGCTCCAATGATGCACAAGAACTTTGGGTGACTGCCCAGGTAGCAAGATGTCTCTATTAATTCTAGAATTTTGAAAGTTGCTTGCAATGCACTTCCTGTTTACTTAAGTAATATTATATCCTTCTGGATTTTTGATGGAGTTAAAGAATAGATATAGTTTTTCTTAGTTATGATAAAAGATAAAGTAGATATAAATATTGTAACTGTAATCCTTGCTTGATAACTGTTTTGTTATATGTAATTTTACGATGTTAAAGTTAAAGCTTTCCTTTTTGCTTAAACAGAAAAGGAGAAATGGTGTGGGAGGTCCTTCTGTCTATGTATTGCTTTTATTGGTTTATGAATAAAGAAACTAGCTTGGCCTATATCATGGGAGGAGGATGGCAGAATTAGATAGAAGTCATGTAGCCTTGCCAGAGTCAGATGCCAGAACTTTATCCAGTAAGCCTCAGCCACATGGCAATACACAGATTAATAGAAATTTGTTAAATTAATATGTAAGAGTTAGCCAATAAGAAGCTAGAGCTCATAGGCCAAGCAGTGATTTAATTAATACAGTTTCTGTATGATTATTTCAGGGCTAAGTGGCTAGGAACCAACAAGAGGCCCTCCTCCTACAGATGTTCAACTGCCTGATAAAGAAATCAAGAAAAGAAAACACAAATATCTGCATAAACACATTCTTAAGAAAATAATGACAGAAACACTAATAGCAATTATATCCTAATTTCTGCAATTCATCACATGGCCTTTGCTGATATTCATAACTACCTTCCTCTACTACCTACTCTGTATTTCCTCCAGACTCAGCAAGGACCTCAGCAGGTGCTTTTACTGGGGAAGTTATCCATCTGAATTAGGTTGTTGTAGTTTCCCATTCACTTTAATCTCAGGCCACAGTAGCACCAAGAGATGCCCTAAAGGATTTTCTCCACTCCAGACATAACCTTTCCTAGTTCCATGGTAGAGAAACAATCCAATCTATCCTTGGTAATCTGGACCAATCACACTTTCTAATGCTTTTTTTTTTCTTACCTTGCTGCCTTAAGGACATCAGAAGGCCAGGGAGACATCTGAGCTTCCATTTCATTGAAATTCTTGTTGTGTACACACACAGAGAAATACATAGATATTTCAATAAATAGTGCAGTAAATGTTTTCTTAGAAAAGTCATATAGTACCAGATCACTGGCGAAAACTTAAATAATTAAAGCCAAGAAAATATTTTTGTCATGGCTTCAAGGGAAGAATCAAGAAAGTAAAATTTACAGATTAAATACCAAAGTTAAAAAAAAATTCTGTATGCTAAGGAATGAAAAGTGTAAATGCACTCAAACACAGAAAGTCCTCACAAAATATCAGTACAACTATGATTATACCTTCATTGCCCAGTGTCATTCATACCCACGGTCCCCATCAGACCAGCTTAATGGCCAATTCGACTGCTTTGACTTTAAACCTCATCTTACACCTGGCTTCAGCTGTTTAGAACAGACCTTGAGTGTGTGCCTCTTAATTTCCTGAACTCTAATAACGCTTTCTTTGCCCTTCTACCCTCTAATAATCAACTCTACTCTATGTCTCAGTGGTTTATGGGAAACACATGCACATGCATTCATACCACTCGCACATGCATACACACAATGTCACCTAGGCTCTAAGTCTCTGCCTGCTGGTTGTATCCATCACACTTCTGGTACCTACAGAAAATTACAGGGAAGCAAAACCTAGGTCAAGGTAGGTGTTCTCTGGCTTCCTGCCTGTCCTTGCACCTTGGTTCTGGATGAGACAGGCTTCTCTACCACTGCTGATCCTGCCGGGCAAGCCCCTGCTGTGACCCCACTGCTCTTAAGTAGTGCTTGTTCCTCTAGATCAGGTGGAGTAGCATTCACTTTCATTTAATGATGTTTCTAGTTTCTGAGTGCCTCAATCTCCACTATAGAACCAGCACAGCTGAGGGAGGTTCCGGTGCCCTGGTAGAAAAGACTCTCAAATATTGCCTCCAAAATTCCTTCCAGGGTTCCTTCTGTTCCCTGCAGCTCCTGGTTGAGAAGAGTGGAGAAACTGGAAGCTGACACACATTGAGAAGAGACTGTACCCTCCCAGGAATCTTAGCAAGAAACCCTGCCTATTCAGAGTGATCTTTCTGGGAGGCATCTGTCTGTCTTCCATTTGCATCTCTTTAGAGGTGGTCACTGTACATTAACCATATCTGGATGATAATGAACTATCGTATTTTCCACGGTCCCAGTGTACAGGAAACTCTAGGACCCAGAAGGGCTAAAATGCCCATGAAAATCAACTTTAAAAAACTTCTAAAATAGCTTTTATTATATTTAGGTATGACCCTTGTATCCCTAGTCTCTCCAAGATCTTTATCATAAAGGGGTGTTGAATTTTGTCAAATGCTTTTTCAGCATCTAATGAAATGATCATATGGTTTTTTTTCTTTCAGTCTATTTATATGGTGGATTACATTGATAGATTTGCGTATGTTGAACCAGCCCTGCATCTCTGGGATGAAGCCTACTTGATAATAATGGATAATTTTTCTGATGTGTTCTTGAATTCGGTTTGCCAGTATTTTATTGAGAATTTTTGCGTCGATATTCATGAGTGAGCGAGGGGTGCACCCACACACTAAGACAATGGGAATGTTCTATCGGAAACTCACCAAGGCCAGCTGGCCTGGGTCTGAAAAAAGCCCGGGATAAAACCAGTCTCGCTGAACATAGCGGACAAGGAGGACTACTGAGAACTCAAGAACAATGGCAATGGGTTTTTAATCCTACTGCACGTATTGGCTTTGTGGGAGCCTAGGCAGTTTGGATGTTCACCTTACTAGACCTGGATGGAGGTGGGTGATCCTTGGACTTCCCACAGGGCAGGGAACCCTGATTGCTCTTTGGGCTGACGAGGGTGGGGGACTTGATTGGGGAAGGGGGAGGGAAATGGGAGGCGGCGGTGGGGAAGAGACAGAAATCGTTAATAAATAAATATATAAATTTAAAAAAACTTCTAAAAATAATATTTTCATGGGCTGTTAGGTGCCATAATAATTGTAAATCATGTATTATCTTTTATTCCTCCCCGCTTCTGAAAGTTCTGTTGCCTACCAAGTACTAAGTTTTAGCAATTTTAATCATGTTTGAATATTTCTATATGACATTTGTTTGTCTGTTTTCAGTAACCAATCACCCAAACTATCCAGGTTCCAGCAACAACCAGACCTCTCTGTGATGGAAGCAGCCAAAGACAGCATCCTGGAATCAGCCAAGAAGAGCAGACAAACTGTATGTTAACAGCCAACAGAAGCTGGTCAAATGGTTAAATGTATTGATTGGTGGACACTGTAATAAAACAGAAAGTAGATGAATGGATGAACACTTCCGTGTGTGCATGTGCTCAGCTTAACGTACCACACTTGTAGAAATCAATCAAACATTAGACTACAGAGGAGAGGATAGTAAATTTCAGATGACAGATCGGTGCTTGCTGAGATGCCAGAGGTTTGTGTGGCCTCTAGAGCACAAAGGCTGACAGAAAACTTTATGAGGCATCCTTTGTTTCCGTGAGATGTTACTACAGGAGGAAACTCCACCCTGGGGTCCTATGCTGAACATTTACCTTCTGCCCAAAAGGATCAATTAAGGATGAAACCTGAGAAACATCCCAGGTAGAGAGCAAGCAAAAGAAAAACATCTCACTTTTTTGGTGGCACTTTCTTGGTGATCAGCCACAACAAGATGAAGCTGAATATCTCCTTCCCAGACACCAGCTCTCAAAAATTAATTGAAGTAGACAATGAATGCAAGATTCCTACTTTCTATGAGAAGCCATGGCCACAGAAGTAGCTGCTGATGCTCTAGGTGAGGAGCGGAAGTGTTGTGTGGTTGGAATCAGTGGTGGGAATGACAAACAAGGTTTTTTCATGAAGCGAGGTGTCTTGAGCCATGGTCTACCATGCTTTCTATTGAGTAAGACACCAAGGAAAACTGCTGAGAAAGGAGAAGCGCCAGTCTGTTTGAGGATGCCCTGTATCTGCCTATTTGAATGCTATCAATCAACTTGGTTGCTGGGGTGGAAAGGAAAGAATAGTCCTGGACTGACAGAAACTACTGTGTCTCAGCAGTTGGAGCCCAGAAGAGCTAGCAGATTTGAAAGTTTTTCCAATCTCTTAAGTTGTTGTCTGCCAATATGCTGTCAGAATGCCCATAAATAGTAAAGTCAGAACCAAAACACCCAAGTTTCAGCACCATGTTACTCTCTATGTTCTGCAACACAAATGACAAGGAGATGCTTGGAAGAAACAATGCATTAAGAAAAACAAGAAGAAAGCTGCACAATATGGTGAATTTTGGTTTAAAAGATTGAAGGAAGCCAAAGAAAAATGACAGGAGAAGACTGCCTAAAGATGTTGCCAGTTCTCGCCACAAACTTCTCATTCTACATCTGGGTTCAATCAAAATGGTTTTAAAGAGTAAAGAGTAAGCAGACCTTGAGAAATTAGAAAGAAAGACAATCTATTTTCAAACTTTCAAATGAAGAGGTGACAGAGTATACACACACTTGCCCAAAAAGTTATATCCAAACTTGAAAAAGTATAAATCACATAGAGTAGTTTTTTACTGAAGTAAATAAAACTGTAAATTAAAATTCAGAAAATAGAAAGAAAAGTGTCTTATCACTTGAAAATCAATATTTCTAAAAAATAGAAAATCAATTTCTTATGAATATCTTGACTTTATAATATAATCTCCTTTCATGACATAACTGGAAATGAATTAATGTCATCAAATAGGGCATATTGAATTTTTCTGACTGAAGAGATAAATTAAAAATTTGTAGCCTTGATATTTATTTTTAAATAAAAATTATATGTGTAATTAAACATTTAATCAAAAGTGAAAAATCACCTGCAGTAACAATAGGGTATAACTAGATTAACACATAAAAATTGTGAATTATAAATTACAAAAAATATAAAAATTTAGTCTTTTTTCAAAAGATTTTGTGTGTGTGTGTATATGTGTGTGCACACACACGTGCATGTAAAATATAGGCATTAGATATTGGATCCCCTGAAACTGGAGTTACAAGGGGTTGTGAGCCATCTGACATGGGTGCTGAGAATTAAACCTCAGTCATCTGCAAGAGTAGTACATGCTCTTAAGCATTGAGTCATCGCTCCAGGTTCTCAGTGGACCCTTTCCTGTAATTCCCTTAGTGACATACTAAGATTTGATGCATCTGGTTGTAATGTTTCTCTGGTGCCACACACCTATCAAGTTCTTTTCCTGGAGTTTCTTTCTTTTCATTATGGAGCCATTTGCTTTTTTCCGGGATTCTGATATCTACTCTCCATGAATGTTCTACTCAAACTTTAGATGTTTATATAAATATCACTTTCTTATACACACCTTTCTTAACCTATCAATCCTTGGTCAAGATATATTGTACAGATTAGATAGATGGATGGATAGATAGATAGATAGATAGATAGATAGATAGATAGATATAGATAGATACTTAGGGTACATGTGTACATAGATCCATTGGTTTGTGATATACCTTCCAACACTTATGCTGCCTTGCGTGTGTCTTACAGGGTTATTTATGTTTTTGCTCTTTAACATAAAACCCATATAGGTAAGAACCATGTTGATTCTGGGACCCTTCTTTTAGGGTGTAACATGAAGTGACATCTTGGCATATGTTAGTTGACTGAAGATGAAAATGAGCCCTGGTGAGCATTGGCTGTGGAGTATGGTTAGTGCCCAGACTATAACAATTAAACAAGCACTGAGTTGGGGCACAAGGTGCTCAACCAAGTGCTCCCTCATAACAGGCACTCAGATATCCAGCTATTTTATTTCTGTGCTTTAGCATTTTTCTCTTTCTCTTACAGAATTTTCATACGTAAGCATTTCCTGCAACTGCCTGTTTTCTTCTGGATATAAGCTATTTACCCTTCGGATAGAACTGAAGCTGTTTGTCATTTGAAGTATATAGAAGATGGTGTCATTGCCACCTGTCTGACAGACCCACCACTTTGCAAGGCTGGGCTTATCCTGCTGTGGATCTGAGATCCACAGACGACAGCCCTGGGCAGAGAGGCCGCCTGTGGCCTGTGTAGATGTCAACAAAGTAGAAACTTCTGACTTGACCACTCACTCACCCCTTACTCTATAAGTCCTTGGCATTTCTATTTTAAGAAAAAAATAATATATGATGTGCTTGATTATAGATTTGTTTTGTTTTGTTTTACTTTAGATTAACATGTTTATATTGGTCAAGTCTTAGAGCAAAATCTATTGCTTTTATTAAATTGAGTCTGATTAAGGTGTTAGACATTTCCACCTGGCTGAGACTATGGTAAATCTGGCCCACTTTCCCAGTCTTTGTAAATATTACTCTGGCCAAAGAAACTCAGTGGAGAAGAACATCTGATTTAACATGGACCTTAATTACACCTCTTGCTCTTATTCTACACCCATGTGAGCCCCAGGGAGAAACTTAAGAGTGTGCCTTTGTTAAAAAGTCAGGCATCGTTTTGAGTTAATTGCTCCCTCACCATAACTTAAAGATGATGTCTAAACCTTCAAGAATTAACTACGAGCTCCTAATTCCTGACACTATTTGCTTTTGGTAAGTGTCCCCAGAAGACTTGAACACTATTGCTAATTCCAGTAAGTGCTTTCACTATCTTGGTTGTGGAGTTGATATTTAACAAGTTCCAGAGGAACCAATTTCCTGCCTAAGGAAACTTCTTTACCAACTTCCCTAATTACTCCCAGATGCTCATTGCCCTGAGGAATGGCTGGAGCTAAGGAAGGCTGTTAATAGGCCACAGGTGTTATCTAAGTTTAGTTACCAAGGAAACAGATGTGCAGGAGCAGTACTCAACACCAGGAGACCAGGGGCCTCATACACATGAACTTCTAGTGTACCTGTTTTCTTTCCCCTTTTTTCCTTTGGACAAATATGACCAGTGACACAGGCCAATCAAGATATATACCCCCCCCCCTTAAACTCATTGAGAAGCTGTCTACAGTGAATTCTCTAAACCACTGTTCTCAAGCATGCTGGCCTTAGGACTCCATTATATTCTTACCATTTCTAAGAAACACAAAGAAGCTTTTCATGCAGATGATAGTAATTAATAATTGTTATGTTAAGAATTTAAATCAGTGCTTTTGTAAGTCATTTATTTAATTCTTGTGAAAATAGCAGCAACATAATTATTTGTTAATAGAAATAACCATTTTAGTGGAAATTAGTTATATTTTTAAAAACTTAGCATGGTGTTATTGTCACATTTCCATGAATTTATTTAATGGCTTAGTATATAACTAAATTCTCATCTCTACTTATGAATTCAATCTCTAATGACATAAGGTAGTATGTAGTTTCTGGGAAATTTTACTGTACATTCCTGAAAGAATACAATACATGAATCAGTTAATATTTTTATATATAAAAGTAATGTTGATATTATAGAACCCCCAAAGAGACTCAGGGTCTTCAATGGTATCACCAAAACACAACAGTGATGAAGGCTAACCATTAAAAAAACTAATCTTAATGAAACAAGAAATGGTGACAATATTAGCTAAGAGAAAGGTTTGCAGATATTAACATAAGAGTATCTGTGTTCCCCAAAGTCCAGTTGAAGAATGGGAGGAGTGAGAATATGAGCAAAAAAGTCAAGACCATGATGGGGGACACCCACTGAAACAGTTTACCTGAACTAATGGGATCTCACCAACTCCAGCCAGACAGGGAAGGAATAAGCATGGATTCAAACTAGTCCTTCTGAATGTGGTTGGCAGTTGTATGGCTGGGACATACTGAAGGTCCACTGGCAGTGGCACTAGTATTTATCCCAACTGCTTGTAATTGCTTTTTGGGAACCCATTCTCTGGGTGGATACCTTGCTCAGCACAGATATAGTAGGGAGGGCCTTGAACCTTCCCCAAAGCAATGAGCCTTACCCTCTCTGAAGAGTGGATGGGGGGTGTGGTGGGGGAGTAAGTGGAAGGAATAGGAGGAGGGGAGGGAGTGGAAACTTGGACTGGTTTGTATAATGAAAAAATGATAGTTTGTTTTCTTTTTAAAAAAAATAAAAAGAGTGCTGTGCTCTGAACTTCAAATGTCAACTGCATTAAGGCTTCCTGGCTGACAAAGAGCTCCAGTCTGCTACAGAAACATATTGTAATGACATCAGGAATGGTCTGCCCTACTACTGACTAAAAATTAGAAAAACAGAAGTCAAATATGGTGGCATACACCTTTAATTCCAGACTTGGGAGGCAGAGCCAGGCAGATCTGTGAGTTCAAAGTCAACATGGTCTTACATACTGAGTTCCAGGCCTACATAGTAAGAACCCGTCTAGAGGAAGAAGAAGAAGAAGAAGAAGAAGAAGAAGAAGAAGAAGAAGAAGAAGAAGAAGAAGAAGAAGAAGAAGAAGAAGAAGAAGAAGAAGAAGAAGAAGAAGAAGAAGAAGAAGAAGAAGAAGAAGAAGAAGAAGAAGAAGAAGAAGAAGAAAACAGAAATAACACATTTAGAGGGCTTAGAATCAGATCTGCTACTGCTTTATTTTGAAACAGTGGTTTAAATTAGCAAATATCAAAGTCCACAGAATATATTGGCAAAGAATTTAATATTAGGGAAAAATTAAGTCAAATTTGACACTGGTAATAACAGATTGAATTTTCACTTGTGGTAAGCATCTGTTTTCGCTTCCTTTTATTAGAAGAATTATGTTTGTTGTTTTCCAGAATGAACTCTACCTTATGTTCAAACTGCATACATGGGCAGATGATCATGACGCCAGGAAAAGTACATCAGGACATGAGATGCTCACAGTAATAAACTACGCCTCTGCTAGATGGTGTGAATATTAGTAGTATCTCATCTATGTAAGGAGATTCGTAAGGTACATAAGTTTATGTGTGTGTGTGTGTGTGTGTGTGTGTGTGTGTGTGTGTGTGTGTGTTCTTAATGTAGATGTTGCAGAATATTTATTTGTACCTTGAGGATGTGTCTTTGTCAAGGCGCCTTCTGATTGGTCTAATAAAGAGCTGAATGGTCAATAGCTAGGCAAGAAGAAGTTAGGAGGGACTTCTGAAGACAGAGAGAATTCTGAAGACAGTAAAAAAAAAAGGCCAGAGTCACCAGCCAGACATAGAGAGGAGACAGGAGGTGCAATATGAAAGAGAGGTAATGCCACATGGCAGAATGTAGATTTAAAAATATGAAATAAGTTATAAGAGTGAGTAGGACAAGCCTAAGCTAAGGCTGAATTTTCATAATAAATAATAAATCTCTGTGTCATTATTTGGGAGTTGGCTTACAGGACAGAGAAAGATTTGTTACATATGACATTCAATGTAGAGGCGTGAATATCCAAGCATAGGTCATGAGAAAGCTAAGAAAAGTTCTGGACAAAGTCAGATGTGAATTTATAGCTCTACAGTCTCTCAAGCAGTCCAGTACTCAGTGTACAGAGATGCAGCTCCCAGAAGTTGCCTGTGGACTAGAACCAGTCAATTCCACGTGCCAGTGCCATGCACTAAGCAAAGCCCCACAGTAGTTGGTGTTGCTGTTTAAGGTTTGTCTCACAGTCAGAGAATGCTGCAGATGTGCAGAAAGTCAGGTACATGCACAAAACTCAAGTCCAAGTGGATTAAAGACCTCAATATCAATCTGAACACACTGAACCTGATAGAAGAGAAAGTGGGAAGTACTCTACAACACATGGGCACAGGAGACCACTTCCTACGTATAACCCCAGCAGCACAGACAGTAAGGGCCTCATTGAATAAATGGGACCTCCTGAGACTGAGAAGCTTCTGTAAAGCAAAGGACACTGTTGCTAAGACAGAAAGGCAACCCACTGACTGGGAGAAGATCTTCACCAACCCCACAACTGACAAAGGTCTGATCTCCAAAATATATAAAGAACTCAAGAAACTAGACCG
>NW_026068022.1:4048887-4050415 GCF_014885135.2 Alexandromys fortis | reverse complement strand
TCATAAATAAATAAATAAATAAATAAATAAATAAATAAATAAATAAATAAATAAAACATTGTCATTAACGTGGACAAAAGACAAATACAACATAGAAGTGATTATAGAAGAAATTTGCAAGTTTCTGAGCTCTATGATTTAGGTGTCCTGGGGTTTCCTTCTATCCACTCAGGGAAACATTACTGGGAAGTAGACGTGTCTAGATGTGATGCCTGGCTCCTGGGAATACATGATGGAAGATGTGCAGAACCCAAGCTTCCGTCAATGAATCAACAGAGCGTCAAAGCCAAATATAATTCTGATGTTAACCAACATGTAAATTATCAGCCCAAATGTGGCTACTGGGTTATAGGGATGACGAACAGGTCTGTGTATAATGCCTTTGAAGAGTGTTCTGTCACCCACAATGCCAGTGTCTTGCTCCTCTCTCCGACTCATCCTCCCACTCGTGTTGGAATTTTCCTGGACCGTGAAGCTTGCACTCTCTCATCTTATGATGTTTCCAACCACGGAGCTCTCATCTATAGATTCTGTGACTGTTCTTTCCCTGCTGCGGTTTATCCATATTTTAATCCTATGGAGTCATCAGGGCCAATGACAGTCTGTGGGCCACCCTCTTAACCACTCACTCGTATCTGCACAGTTTCCCCATGTCTGATGTATCTCATATGTCTAAGCTCTGTGGGATTATTTTAACTTTTTTTTCTGTCTTTGCTTGCAGGGAACCATCAAACTGCCTTGGCCTAGCTGCCTTGAGAGGCATGAGTCATAGGTTTTTCATGTTAGAGTTCGGGGTCCTGGTGTACAGTGGGCCTTCCAGTACCCAATAGATGAGTGCACTCACTCAGGCATGAAACATTCAGGCTATATTGCATTCGCTGTTTGTTCCCCCTAATAGTCAAGGAAGCATGGAAATTTGACAGGACAATAGGTATTAGACATTAATCTTGGGTACCCTGTATAACCTGCCATCTTCATTGTTTTCTGACAAGCAAATTGCATTGATCCTGACAATTGCCACAATGATCTGTTTCTGATAAAGGTATAAAAGTCTTATTGCTCTCAATTAAATTGTCACAGCCTTTATCTTCCTGTGGTCCCTCAACCTGAGACTGTTTCCTTTCCCTGAGGCAATATCAGGTGACCTTGCCCTAGTAAGTGAGCACTGGCACTCCCTTTGGTCTTTCTATTTTAATAATCTTCCCTTCTCAATGCAACCAGTATGGATTCTTTTCCTTAATCCAATTGCTTGTCTGTTTACAAGGCAATAATAATTCATCATTTCCCAAATTCTCAAAGAACTGTCTCTTCCTCACGAGATGATGTAAGACCTCTGTTAACTCACACTTCCTGTTTTGTGGTGCCACAGATGGAAGCCAGGGCCTTGTGCATGCTGAGGAGGTGCTCTGCCACTGAGCCACTTGTCTCAGCTCTGCCAAGTCTCCACAACCACATTCCTCTGTCATTGACAGAAGATGACAGAAAGTACTGATATGGGACGTACTTCTGTATATGTCTTGCTTTTATT
>NW_026068022.1:4039481-4048444 GCF_014885135.2 Alexandromys fortis | reverse complement strand
ATTAATAGAAATGGATTAATTTAAGATGTAAGAGTTCCTTAATGTGAAGTCTGACCTAATAGACCAAGCAATGTTATAATTACTATAGCTTCTGTGTGATTATTCTACTCGTTGTAGCCAGGAACAAACAAGCAGCTTCCAACTACAAAGTTCCTTTCCAGCTCTTCTATTAATTTTGAAAATTACATGTAAGTGTCTCTTTAGCCTTGGAATGAATCCTTACTTGTAGGTCAGTTTAACCACATTGCTGTGCTTCCTCAAAACTTAAGAAGGAAATATCTCTAATAGTAAGCACTAACGCTGTGAGACAATGGTTTTACCCTGTAAAAATTTGTTTCTTGTACTTGTGTAATAAATACTGATCACACCATAGCCAGGCAGGAAGTAGAGGTGGGGCAACAAGAATGCTGGGAAGAGGGAAGTGGAATCTGCTGTCGTGACCCAGCCTCAGAGGAAGCAAAATGTGACTGCCTCACCAAAAAAGGTACCAAGCCACGTGGCTAACTCAGATAAGATTTATGGGCTAATATAAGTTATAAGATTTGGTTAAGAAGAAGCCAGAGCTAATGGGCAAATCAGTTTATAACTTATGTAGACCTCTGTGTGATTCTTTGGGACTTAATGGCTGCAGGACCAAGTGGAACAAAAAAACGTTAGTCAAGACGCTAAGACTGTGTTCAGAGTACCTGGGTTCTAATCCTGCCACTCCACATAGAAGTGTAACCCTGAATAGCAACCTCAAAAGCCAATGCTTTATGGGATTTTTGGTTTTGTTTGGGGTTTTTTTTGTTATTATTTGTTGTTTTTTAAATATTTTCTATAAAGAGTATACACATACTATAAGTCAGTGTGAGAAAATAAATCTGGATGTGTTAGAAGACTCTGAGGGTCAAAGCATCATCCTCCAAGCCCAGTGACCTGAGTTCCATCACTTAACCCACATGGTAGGAGGAGGCAGCCAACTCCGACCTACATATTATCCTCTGTGTTGACACATATGCAGTACACACACACCGAGACACATTCACAAATCTAAAATGAGTTATGTAAGTGCTTTAAAAGGAAGTTCAATGCATACAAAGCATCCAGTGAACACTCCATAGATGGTTGTTCTGATAATTACTGAGTTTAAGTTCTGATTCCATGCAAAAGTCAGGAGAAGGGACACATGAAGATTTCTCATTCCTGATGTCAAATTTACTCTAATATGCTGTAGATATCTATGACTATAACTTGGTTTTCACATTTATTTTGGACAGGATAATTGTAGTGGTGCTACATTTGTTTCTTATCAAATATGTAAATCCTATGATTTCCATTTTACAGTGAATGATGGAGATGCCAGTGATGCTGTAAACTTCCCTTGTGCTGTGTTGTGAAATGTGAGCAATAGAATGCTTCTAGGAACTTAAGGCATATCCATGGTATTCAACATGGCGCCTGTTTGTCTCCTTCTACTGTGACTGTAATAAAGGATTGTTGAGGCTGAGCACCAGAGCCCGGCATAATGGTTTTGATGCAGTCCTAGCACTTAGGAGGCCGAGATAGGAGGTTGCTGTGGATCTAGCCAGGCTCAGTCACAGAGTCAGACCCTGCTGCATTTTGTCTCACCTTTAAAGAAGAATGTTCCAGGTTCTGGATGAGGTAGTTGGTTCAACGGGACACGGTGGAGAATTGGTGGGCAAAAGGAGTTTATTTGGAGTCAGATTGCCATAGAGAGAGGGACAGAAGCCGGGGAGGGGGGAGGAGAGAGAGAGAAGACTCACCATGGTGACTGCTCCCAGGAGAGCTCAGGGTCCACTACCAGAAAAGACTGAATAGAGTAATCTCTGGAGAGCATCAGGGTCCACATGGCTGAAGAACAAGACTCAGACTTTGTATGATGGAGGGGTAGGTTCACAGCAGGAGCCTGCAGCCAGGCTCTCTAATTTCTAGGGCAGGAGGCAAGACAGACATGTGACACAACATAGGATGCCCTGTCATGAGAACTCACTTAGGTTAGTGTGGCACCAGCAAGGCAGCTCCTGGGGACTCATTTCTAGTGCAACTCCACTGGGACTCTATTTGTGACGGCAGAGAGGCAGTTACAAAGCAGCATGTAGATTGGAGGTTCTAGCACTAATGCTGGCAGAGTATGCATCAGCCACTCAAAACATCACCACGCTTTGTTTAAAGAATTACAGTAGCTGTATTATAAAATATCAGGGCAGTTGTGGCTCATGCATATAATCCCAGCACTAGGAGGCTGAGGTAGTCAGATCTCGGTGAGTTCAAGACCAGCCTGGCCAACAAGTGCTAGTTCCAGTACAGGCTCCACAGCTACAGAGAAACTCTGTCTTGAAAAACCAAAACAAACAAAAACTAATAGATGATTTTATTTAAATTTTAAATTAAAAATTCATTCAAGAAAAATGTGTAACACCCGATTCTGTGTTACCCCCCTGGTACAGTTAGTGCACCACTGTACCTTATGCCAGTCTGGCAAGGGCCTAGAGACGGAAAGAACACACAAAGAGACCTGTGTCATTTGAAAGGGGATCAGGAGAATGCTGTTTATTCAACCTTGGGGAAATTCTTTTATACCTCACTGCTGCACAAGGATTTCCACCCAGACAGGTGGGAAATTACCACACCAAAGATGGACTCAACAATGCCCTACAGCTAATCACCAGGCAGGGCAGAGGGAGCACAAGAACTAACAGAAGGCTTTAGTAGCTGACCAGAAACTGTCCTTAAGATAACCCCAGGAACAAGGGTAGACCCGGGCCCTACAAAATTGTTCTATCTTCATATCACTCCAATGTTCTTTTTGGTTCATATTTCTTCCATAATTGTGTTTCATGGGAAAGCCTTTCCTGGGTTGAAATAAATGTCAGTGTGTATTGACACAGTTAGACTCACACACATTGCCGCACTGCTCAGCAGCGTGGTCAGTGCTGTGCTCTCCTGGCTGCCTTCATTCTTGTCACTGAAGTTCGAGGCTGGTGGCAGACCTGACCACAAAGTCAAATCTTTGCACAAAGACTGGAGTGGAATTGTGTCTCAGAAAGTTCATGAAGAGCTAAATAGCTGTCTGAGGATTTTATGTTTTTTATTACCAAGGAGGCCTTAGGAAGAAACAGAAAATTACTGGATCAAATCGATAAAAGACAAAGATGGTGGCTCATCCCTCTAACACCTGTACTTGCTAGATTGAGGAAGGAGTACTGCCAGAGGATGGAGACCATGCTGAACAGGAGAGAGCTCCAGCCCAGTCTGAGATGTGAAATAAAACCTTGCCTCCAAAACAAAAGCAAACAAAAAGTTGTAAAGAATTTTCTATAATCATTAACAATTCAGAAGAATCAGATTATAATGTTGATTGACAGCCATTGTGTTCACAGCAAGAACAGCAATTCAGACTCTTGTCCTCATCAAGATGTGGAGTTTGGGCTAGGGGTTTATCTCAGGGATGGAACACTGGCCCAGCATTCACAAGGTCCTGGGTTCAATCCCTGAAGTACAAAGACCAAACTAAAACAACAGCAAAAGCACATGGGCTCAGCACTGGGGAGGATGAGGGAGTTAAATCTCAGCTAGAGGTCAGGCTGGGATGCACTGTAAGAACCCGACTCTAAAAATAAAAATAGAAAGAGGAGGAGGTGACAGGTATGTTAAACAAAACTCAGACTACGCTGTCATATCTGCTGTCACTCTGTATGTCATAATTTAGTAGATCTGAGAATACAAGGAACACATGAGATAGGTGTGCAAAAGTGGGGTGAGACTGAAAATGGGGATGGCTCATTTCCCTGATACAGCGTTTCTGTTTTTAGATAATTCTCATGTATCTCAGCTGTCCGGGCATCAAAGTCTCCTATTATTGAGAGTGGTCTCTAAGCTCCTGATCTTCCTGCTGCCAGCTCCAAGGCAGTGGAATCCTGTAACATGAAGGGGTCTCCTTGTTGGGGTATCTGTCCCACCCGGTACCCCACAGACAGCAATCCCCAAAGAAAGCCACACAGAGTGTACATTAGGTTATAAACTGATTGGCCCATTAGCTCAGGCTACTTATTAGCTCTTGTAGCTTATATTAACCCATTGTTCTTTCTATGCTAGGCACGTGGCTCAGTATTTTTCTCAGCCACGTAGATTACATCTTGTTTCTCGGAGGTCTGGACAGGAATCAGAGCAATGGGCTTTCTCCTTCCCAGAATGCTCCTGTTCTCATCGCCCTGCCTCTACTACATGTCTGGTTGACCCGCCTATACTTCCTGCCCGGCCAATCAGCACTTATTTAAAACATGATTGACAGAATACAGACAATTCTCCTGCACCAGAATTCTGTGGTGGTTTGAATAAGAATGGCCTCCATAGGCCCATATCTTTGAATACTCAATTTCCAGTTATTGGGTCTGTTTGGGATAAATTGGAAGGTGTGGCAGTATTGGAGTATATATGACATGCGTGTGAGTTCTGAGACTTCAATACATTCTGGGCATTTCAGGGTCTCTCTGTCTCTGGCTCAGGTTTGTGTCTCAAGTGTGACCTCTCACCTCCTGCCCCAGCACCATGTCTTCCTGCCTGCTGCCATGATCCCCACTGTGGTGGCCATGACCTCTAATCCTTTGAAACTGCAAGCCCCAAATCAAGCACTGTCCCTAGAAGGTGCCTCAGTCGTGGCATTTGTCACAGAAACAGAAGAGTGACTAAGACAGACACACACATGCACGTGTGAGCACACCTGGGTGTGCACAGTGCTCAGGATCCACCCCAGGACTCCACCCTGCTAGGCCTGCACTGTGCCAACTAAACCACATCCCCAACTCTACACATGTTCAGCTTCTAATTCAGGGTATGCTGAGGCAATAGCAACTGTCTCTTAAAGAAACTCTAACTGGAAGGAGACCTGCAGAGACATTCTTAGGAGGGATTCCTAGAAGGGATGTAATTAATGCATCAGATCAGCACTGGGCAGAGGCCCTGCTCTGGGCAGCAACAGAACACCTAATCTGCAGGACACCCCAGGGCAGCTGGAGAGCCCCTGGAGCTTGCTAGTTTCACTGCTGTGAGTGTGAAAAATGTCTCTGAAGGACTCTGCATGGGGCTTCTTCCACCCTGTCTTTGCTGGGTGGGAATCTTGATTGTGAGCAGCTGCCCTGAACTGCAGCTTCCTCCTCCAGCTCGAAGGCTTTCTTTCCATAGGGGCAGCTTTCCAGAGGATGAAGACATTTTTAAATAATTGTACCATGAGCCTGAACAAGTAACCTGACAACTTCCTGTAGCACTGTGTCCTAAGTTTGGGGAAGGCAGAGCTGAATTAGGGGAAATGACTTCCTCTGATGGTAAAACCCCAGATACCAATGTGCTAGCATCCCATTGGCTGGTAGTTATTTAGTTTCTGTTTCTCAGTTTCAGCCCTAAAAGTCTTAACTTTCATTTCTCTTCTTGCTCGGCAGAAATCAGACTTAGGGAAGGAGTCCTCAGGTCAGTGTGGCCTCTATTTGCTCCTCTTCACAAATTCGGGAACTCTTGGTTGGTGTCTGAAAGCCTGAGAGCAAATCTAGAGGGCAGAATTTGGAAGAAAACACTCTTTGTTCTGGTGAGTTTAATTTGAAACTGATAAGGACCAGGAAAGAAGAAATGCTGGCTCCTTGCTGAGTGCTGGGGTGGGGGACAGAGGGAGATGTGGCCTTGGCAAAGAAATTTCAAATTGCACAGTTTGAGTAAAGCCAGAGTTGTGTCTGAATGTGGAGTTGAAGGTCTCGCTGTGTAATAGTGTATTTACTGATGGTTCTATGTTATCACTCCCTTTGCTTCTGTCTCTGTAATTAGAAGTCCCAATCTTTCTGGAGCCTCTCGTACATTTACTTGTGCTGTTTAAAGCCTCAAGTCTGTGGAGAACTGTTAATGTTACTTAAAGATCATTACCCTTGCCTGTCTTTCCCTTGGTCCATGTCTGCATGCCTAAGGAAATTCAGACTAGTAATTCTTGCTACAAAGAAAGATGATGCATAAAAGTAAGAAGAAAGGAAGGAATGAAGGGAGAAAGAAAGAAAGAAAGAAAGAAAGAAAGAAAGAAAGACTCAAATGGTGTTCTTGATTATCATAGTGCTGTTTGTGGGTTGGCAGGCACTTTCTAGTTTGCACTAGGTACAGGATTCAATTCCAAGTAAAGAAACAGAGGAGGTGACAGGGGAAGAAAGGGATTGTGTGTGCGAACACTGGAATTCCACACTTACTGAAGTCACAGCCTTTCTTTTCATTTGGGGCACGTACCCTTACATAGCCCAGGCTAACCTCATCTAAAAGACCTGTGCAACCCTCCCTAGACACTCGGGTTACAGGTGAACACTGCAGCCCCAGGACGTTTCTGCCTTTCAAGGAACAGCCCAAGATTCTGACTGATTTTAATGCTATAAAGACTGAAAGATGTCTGCTGATAGGAAGGTCCTGAGAGCCACCAAAGGACAGGGAACAGGGAATCCCAGCTCCACCCAAGCTAATGTAGACACCAGAGGACCTGGGCCAGGCCTGTGTCCAGGTTGACTTGGAGGAACTGTCATGAGTCCATCCGCTTTCCCTTTGCTCTCCCCTGCTCTTCATCAGCTGTGGACCCCCTCCATGCTGATCTTAGGCATTGACACTCTTTACTGTCATATATTATGAGATATTACAATGCACACATTAGAGTTCTCCAGGTTTTAAACTTTCCAGCATATAGTGAGTACACATTAAGTTGTTCTAGAAAATGCTACTTTGTAAATGAGTCCTGGGACAATTTTTTTTGCCCAGCCTATTTGGAAAAAGAACCACTTTTTATATGATATCAGTACTTTTAAGTTTCATCATAAAAAAAAAAAGGTTTTACCTGCTACTTGACAGACCATGGCTGGTTGACATCCATGGGAGGCCTGCCTTTGATGAACATAATGGGAGAAGGAGCTGATGGGATGGTGGAAGGGAAGAGCTTGGGAGTAGGACTAGGAGGAGAGGAGGGAGGGGATACTGTGGTCAGGATGTAAACACAATAAAAAATGAATAAATAAAAAATGTTTTACGTGTTTCTGTAGGGGTCAGCCATGGTAAGCTAAGTATGGGCAGGTCACTTAAAGGAAGTTCTTTAGTTCCAACCATTATCACCTGCCATGGTAGAACTCTGACCATCCATAAATTTAATGAGGCCTGAGTCTCAGTAGTTTACCCTAAAGCAATGCCTCATTGCAGGAGGAACCTCAAGCTGAGATTAGCCAACCACTGCCCAAGAACAGACCACACAAAGCTGTAGATAGGATCACCTGCCAGCACACATTCACAAAGACAACTCTAGACAAATGTCATCCAATCAGAAGTCCTGAACCTATGAGACCCCTTACCCCCACCTTATTACTATAAAAACCCAATTCTAATTGAGCTCGGGGCTCTCCATTTATTCCAATATGTCGGACATGCAGAGAGATCAAGTTTGCAGACTTTATCAAAATAAAGGCTCTTTGCTTTTACATATGGGACTCCTGGTTTTTTTGTTGGCTTTTGTGGGGACTTCGCAGATTTGGGCATAACATTGCAGAGCTCAAATTCACCAGGAAAAGACCGCAGACTCAATTTAAATTATAATTACCTGAATTTATTAATTATTCCTAGTAGGCCAACAACAGCCTAAAGGACAAATCAAAGGCTTATCACATATGAGGCCGGAGGAGGGGTGTTTTAAGGTGGACAGCCAATGATCTCAATTGTGTGGAATGTGTAGCTGAGTGAGAAACTGCTGGTACTCCCTCAGCTGTGAGGAGCTCTCTCACACAGCACTAAGTGGGTTCCTGAAGCCAGAGGAAGCAGTTACTTATCTCATAGCACTTTTACAATTTGGAGGAGGGTAGCAAGGAGGAGAGTAGCCAGGAGCTTCTCTTTTAGGAATATAGAATAGAAGTTTCCTTATCTGTCACATACCCCAGCCACAAAACAATCTTTCTGTAGCCATATTGTTTGAACTGAATGAACCTAGTTTTTTTTTTACTTAGTGTCTTTTTTTATAAAAGATAAATTTTGCTGGAATGGGAGAGCATTTGGAGGATGATACAGCAACCTACTGCAATAGATACGTCCTGAAATATATTAAAAAATCCTAATGAGGTCCCCTACTAATGGAGAATATGAACTCCCATCAGGCAATTGCTTGTCACCAAACAAGGATTCCAGTGGTGGGACTTCATTGAATTCAATAGAAATGTTGGCCAAGGGGATCACACGGAAAACCCCAAACAACCAAAACTGTTGAAAAGACTCTAGTGGATTTGATTTGTATTTTAATAACTAAAGCTTGCCTGAAAATCAGAGAGTAAAACAGCCCCACTGGTCAGCCTTACAGTCAAAGCAACAATGATACACTACTTTAATCCCAGTAGCTCCACTAGTTTGCCATAGAAACCAGGCAGTAGTTGTGCTTGCCAGTAAACCCAGAATTAAAGAGGATTATAAAACAGGAGGTGATAGCTCAGACTCAGGCTCATCCTGAGATTCCTGGAGGCAGGATCACCATTTAGGACTGAGGTAGAGGTAAGAGCCAGTCACTGGCTGTTTCGCTTTTCTGATCTTCAGATTGAACCTCAATATTTGTCTCTGAGTTTTTTAATCATGCCTTGTTGAAATAGGAGTGGCAGGGCTGCGTCCCCGGCACCCGGCCGCCCGCATGGCTAGCTTATGCCCGAAATAATTACACGGAAACTGTATTCTTTCAAACACTGCCTGGCCCGGCTAGGTCCAGTTTCTTATTGGCTAGCTCTTACATATTGTTCTAACCCATTTCTAATATTCTGTGTAGCCCACGAGCTGGCTTACCAGAGAGGATCTTAACCTGCGTCTGTCTGGAGCGGGAGAATCATGGCGACCCCTCACTAAGCTTCTTTCTCCCAGAATTCTCTTCTGTCTACTCCGCCTACCTAATTTTCTGTCCTATGAGGGCCGAGGCAGTTTCTTTATTATAA
>NW_026068022.1:4031095-4034544 GCF_014885135.2 Alexandromys fortis | reverse complement strand
CATCTGCTGGCTTTGTGAGCGATCTCAGGAGCACCGTGGTCACCAAACAGCTCTCATTGAAGAGGTGGCCAATAAGTACAAGGTAGGAAGTGGGAGGGTGTGGGACACAGAGCAGGACACAGTAACAGATGGGAAGTCTCCACTTTGTGTAGATTTTTTTTAATGTTCATGTCAGGTTCATTCATACAATCTAAAATTCAGTCTAGTAACTCTCAACAGTGGGACTAGTAAATGAATGTCATATGGCAGTGAGGAGAGTGTCTGTGTGGCCTGTGTAGTGTCACATGACTCAATTCCAGAACTCTGACTGCTGATGAATTTGAGGGTATAGAGGTCTACAGAGGAGTTCCAGGACAGCCAGGGCTACATAATAAGATTCAGCTTCAAAAATAATTTGCAGTGCCAGTTGTGGTACTTGTGATGTTGATATGTTTATAGAAAGACCAGGAGAGCTAACAAAATTTCCCCAGTTTTCTGATGCCAGAATCAAAGTGACCGGTGTGTACTTGGTGGGATGATTGACTGAGAGAGATTTCTGTGTCTGTCTGTATGGTCTGTGTGTGTATAAATGCAGGAATGAATTGAGCCGGAGACTGAAGATTTACCTACTTTATGTGCATAAATCATGGCACATGATATTAAAAAGAGAACAGTCTTAGACTTCCTGTCTTTCCAGAAGGGTTTCTAGGCCTTTGGCTAGAAGCAGCTGTCATACTAAGCACACCTCTTGACTCTGCTACAATTCCTCTCCCACAGGGGAAGCTCCAGGCTGCCCTGGAGATGCAGATGGCTAATGAGAAAAGATGTGACCAGTGGGAAGACAACATTCAAAAGGAGAGAANATGGGTTAGATCAATATGTAAGAACTAGCCAATAAGAGGCTGGAACTAATGGGCCAGGCAGTGTTTAAAAGAATACAGTTTCCGTGTAATTATTTCGGGTATAAAGATAGCCGTGCGGGTGGCCGGGTGCAGGGGACACAGCCCGCCGCTCCTATTACAACACAGTGGTGGCACAGAACTGGTGGCAGTAGCCAACCAAGGTCGGATTTGACTTAAGGCCTGCACCAAGGGAATGAACCCATACCAGACATTGTGTGGGCGACCAAGAACCAGAGATTACATAGGCCAGAAACCTAGGGTAAATTCAAACACTACTAGACAAAAAAAAAAAAAAAAAAAAAAAAAAAAAAAAACAAACTCACAAACAAAAAACAAGTGAACAACGTTTCATTATGCTTTCAATTGTGTATTTGTAGGCCTACCTAAGCGTATTGGCATTTGAAAGGATGGTTGGGGTGGTCACAACTGGTGGATTCCTGAATTTACAGGCAGCTATGAGCTACTTCATGTGAGTGCCAGGAACTGATCTAGGATCTTCTACAGAGTAATAAACACTCTTTTTTTTTTTCAATTTTCGAGACAGGGATTCTCCAGAACCAAAAGTCCAGGAACTAGCTCTTCTAGACCAGGCTGGCCTCGAACTCACAAAGATCCGCCTGCCTCTGCCTCCCGAGTGCTGGGATTAAAGGCGTGCGCCACCACCGCCTGGCAATAAACACTCTTAAACAATAGGAAAAATTGTTGCCTATGTGCATCAGGAGATGGACTGTGTACACTCCAAGTCAGCACCAGGCTCTCTAGTAAGAGACTGGTAAGGAGAGGATCAGAGTCTCACACTGACTGTTACTGATGAAGGAAGAAGATGAAGTACAGCAGGGAAGACATGAGTAGTTTGATGCTTGTAACAAGGAAGATGTGATTTTGTCCTGGGAAAGAAAAGGAAAGGTAGAAGGTTGGACCCACAAGGCCATAGGGAGGAACCACGATCTTCCTGATCTTCAGTAAAAGGAAACAACAATCCTATTTCTGACCTTTATCATTTGTGATGAAGTATAATAGAAACATAGTAGAAAGTGTGACAACATGCTCCTTTTGCCATGTCATTGAACTTTTCTCCGTATTTCTCTCCTTTGTACTTTTCCCTTATCATCGAGGGCATTCATTGATCTCTTCACCGTTCAGTACTGATTTTCCCTTTCTCACTTGTCCCCTTCTCATCATCCTAGTCACACAGGTACCTGAGCAGAAGTGTCAGGAGTGTGGAAAGACAAACTCAGCATCACAGCAACAATGTCCTCATCAGTACTGGGGATGGTCAAGGAGGAGGTGACCTGTCCTATCTGTCTAGAGCTTCTGAAAGACCCTGTGAGTGCTGATTGTGACCACATCTTCTGCCGAGCCTGCATCACTCTGAACTATGAATCCAGAAAAGGCAAAGAAGGGGAGGGCATCTGCCCTGTGTGCCGAGTTAGTTACCTGTTTGGGAATCTGAGGCCTAATCGGCATGTGGCCAACATAGTGGAGAGGCTCAAGGAGTTCAAGTCCAGCCCAGAGGAGGAGCAGAAGGTGAATGTCTGTGCAAAGCATGGAGAGAAACTCCAGCTCTTCTGTGAGAAGGACATGATGGCCATCTGCTGGCTTTGTGAGCGATCTCAGGAGCACCGTGGTCACCAAACAGCTCTCATTGAAGAGGTGGCCAATAAGTACAAGGTAGGAAGTGGGAGGGTGTGGGACACAGAGCAGGACACAGTAACAGATGGGAAGTCTCCACTTTGTGTAGATTTTTTTTAATGTTCATGTCAGGTTCATTCATACAATCTAAAATTCAGTCTAGTAACTCTCAACAGTGGGACTAGTAAATGAATGTCATATGGCAGTGAGGAGAGTGTCTGTGTGGCCTGTGTAGTGTCACATGACTCAATTCCAGAACTCTGACTGCTGATGAATTTGAGGGTATAGAGGTCTACAGAGGAGTTCCAGGACAGCCAGGGCTACATAATAAGATTCAGCTTCAAAAATAATTTGCAGTGCCAGTTGTGGTACTTGTGATGTTGATATGTTTATAGAAAGACCAGGAGAGCTAACAAAATTTCCCCAGTTTTCTGATGCCAGAATCAAAGTGACCGGTGTGTACTTGGTGGGATGATTGACTGAGAGAGATTTCTGTGTCTGTCTGTATGGTCTGTGTGTGTATAAATGCAGGAATGAATTGAGCCGGAGACTGAAGATTTACCTACTTTATGTGCATAAATCATGGCACATGATATTAAAAAGAGAACAGTCTTAGACTTCCTGTCTTTCCAGAAGGGTTTCTAGGCCTTTGGCTAGAAGCAGCTGTCATACTAAGCACACCTCTTGACTCTGCTACAATTCCTCTCCCACAGGGGAAGCTCCAGGCTGCCCTGGAGATGCAGATGGCTAATGAGAAAAGATGTGACCAGTGGGAAGACAACATTCAAAAGGAGAGAACTACCTGGGAGGCAAGTGGGGACCCTACCTCCTAAGGGAGTTAGCCTGATGCCTAGAAGGGACCTGGACAAGAAGCTCCCTGGCTCGTCATTCCCTGGAGGCTGATGGGGACATGAGGCCTTGATTGGTCCTCTCTGC
>NW_026068022.1:4022964-4025992 GCF_014885135.2 Alexandromys fortis | reverse complement strand
TGGCCTGGTGAGAATGGCACTGAGTCCTGGGACTTGATCCTGTGGTGCTTTATGGAACTCTGATTGTTGGGAAGATGCTTGGGAACAGTCACAGTTTTATCCTTGGGGCTACTTTTTCTTAGGGGTTCAGAGGCAGAATGAGGAGTATAGAGAAAGGAATAGGGATCTGGGACACCTGTGTGAAATCTGAGCCACATCCTTGCATCCCAATTTGGCTCAAATGACCATGGTAAAGGTGACCTAAGGCTGTGTTTTGGAATATCATGAACACATACTGAAAAGAGACACATGCTTCATTCCCTAAGATTCCCTTCCCAACCCAAACTCATTTCCAATGAGAACTCCCAATCAGAACAATATTTTTTCTGTCTCTCTGTCCCATTAGGACAGTCTGAATAACTCTCCCTTTTTGTAATCCCTGAAGAACCAAATACAGAGTGAGGTAGAAAACGTTGAGATGGAGTTGAAAGGACTGCGGGAATTCCTGGACTCCGAGGAGAAGAATGAGGTTGAGAAGCTGATGAAAGAGAAGGAAGACATTCTAGACATCCTGGAAGATTCTCAAAATGAGCTGGTGAAGCAGAGGGAGTCAGTGAGAAACCTCATCTCAGATCTGGAACATCGGTTGCAGTGCTCAACCATGGAGATGCTGCAGGTAAGACTGCAGGAGGTCCAGCATCTGAGAGTCAGGACACCTGGAAGCCATTTCCCTCCCTCTGTACTGCTGTGATCTCCCTGGTGAGGACAGTAGGGCTCTCTGGACCCTCCCTGGACTCTTTCCAGAACCAGTTTTAGAGGCTGGAGAATCATTGCAAGCATGGATGGCAAGAGGAAATTGCATGTTTTAGTTTATCAAGTACAGTACAGTAGCAGAATCATGTAGAGAAGTCTGTTGCATCATGGGTAGTTACTCCCCTGCTGAAATATGAGCATGTGTGAAGCGTATCCAACAGTCATTACTCACTTTATCTGAATTTGAAATTACTGGAAATGGTTTCTCCCCTTGGATATTTGAAGCCTTTCACCCCACTGCCCTGATTCAGTGCTCTGGTCAGTGGGAGGGGAGTTACCATCCAAGATCTCAGAAATTTTCTCTGTCTTTGAGTTTCTGAGATAAAGGTGTCTTCTTTATCTAACAGGTATAAAGTTTGTATTGTATTTTATCTCTATCACACTTTTAAATCATTTAAACCAAAGGTATATTCTGGTGATGAAAATCTCGGTAAGAATTTCTTTTGTGCAGGCAGCCAAGTTACCACAAATGGCAATACTTGCTTTGAATGTCTAATATTTTAACCTCCATGTTTATCATATCATATGTATTTTATTCCTCTGGTTGTAGTTTTCCAGTAGACTCTATTTTATCTGCTATCATAATGACTCAGTGAACATGAGCATACAGATGTCTCAGTGAGAACAAGTTTAAACATCAGTTTTCACCTATACCTAGAATTCTAGTTCTTTCAGAATTCTTTTTACTATGGATCCACATTTATTGGGTTATGTTATATAAACTACATGCATCTACTGCCTGTGATCCCAGGACTTGAGAGCTTCTCATACACAGTAACAAAAACATGAGAAGAACATAACTTTGGAAATAAGATATAAGCTTCCCAACCTGCAGCCAGGTGTCCTGGCTCGCTCCTTTAATCCCAGCAGTTAGAATGCAGAAGCAAACGAAGGTAGATGAGTTCAAGGCCATCCTGGTCCACATAGTGAATTCCAGGCCAGCAGAGTTCCATAGTGAAAAACAAACATGGTCAAGGTGGATAGAGGAAGAGACTACAGAATGTACAGTTTTAAATGGAAAATACACAGTTCACTTCTAATCTAAAGGCCCAGGGATCATTGCAAAAGGAGGGCAGAAAACATGCAAGAGCACAAGGTGGTGGAGGAGTACAAGAGAAACAGCATCTTCTGGACACAGCTTAGCAGCAGCACATAAGACCTGGGATTGGCTGTGACACCAAACCCAAGTCCTGTGCAAGCCTAAACCACACCAAATTCCACTACGGAAAGTGGACTTCCATAGGAAGTTTAACCAGACCCAAGGAGCTCCTAGTAATAGTTATCTGTAAGGAGAAAGATCACATTTCTCAAAGAATTTAACTTTAGTTAAATCTACCAATATCCGGTGGAATCCGCACATGTGAGAACACTTGCATAGTGTTAGGTCTCAATCTGGGGACGAAGGACTCACAGAGCTGCCTACTAAACATAGCAAAGTGGACCTGGTGGGTCAGGCCTCAATATCTGTCCAATATAAAGAGCCAAGTTAATATTGGAAGGCAGAAAAGGGATATTTATTAATGTAGCCACATTTGGAAGAAGGACAAAAAGATTTTTAAAAAGCCCACTGCCCATCTTCATTTTCTCTAAGTGAGATCAAAGTTTAAACAGAGACCCAAATATATGCACACATGAGTAGTCCTTGTCAAGGTGTGGTCCTGTCCATCATTCTCCCATCATTATCTGGTACAGACTCAGGCCTTACGTGGTCTGGCAAGTAACAAAAATAGCGTGAAATCTTTTAGGAAGTCATTTCTCCATCTGGTAGTGGTGTTTTCCTTCTCCCAGTGTGAGATTCCTGGAGAAATTCCACTTTTAGGGGGGAGTCATTGATTCAGTGGTTTGTCAAATTGAGAGGCACACATGTCTCTTTAGATTGACTTCTTGCCAGGAAAACCAGAGAAAGAAGATAAAGAGAAAGAGAGATATGGTTAGCTGGACTTAACTATCAAACAATGTAAGCTTCTGGCCCCTGTGGCTTCTTCATGGTTAACATATTGAATTGTGTATAAATGACTGAAATCATATGGAAATAAGCTTCTAAGATATGTTAGTAGCAAGGATGGTGATAGGTAGCTGACATGGAACTCGGAAAAGACACATGTGTTTATATGTTTAGTTGTATGCACAGCAAAACCTATGTAAGTTTTCAAACCTTCATTTATTCTTCTTTGGTCTCCAAATTCTTATAGTATGAGACAGAAAATATTGTACTAGTATACATATAAAACAATTA
>NW_026068022.1:4017146-4019286 GCF_014885135.2 Alexandromys fortis | reverse complement strand
TCTGTTGCATCATGGGTAGTTACTCCCCTGCTGAAATATGAGCATGTGTGAAGCGTATCCAACAGTCATTACTCACTTTATCTGAATTTGAAATTACTGGAAATGGTTTCTCCCCTTGGATATTTGAAGCCTTTCACCCCACTGCCCTGATTCAGTGCTCTGGTCAGTGGGAGGGGAGTTACCATCCAAGATCTCAGAAATTTTCTCTGTCTTTGAGTTTCTGAGATAAAGGTGTCTTCTTTATCTAACAGGTATAAAGTTTGTATTGTATTTTATCTCTATCACACTTTTAAATCATTTAAACCAAAGGTATATTCTGGTGATGAAAATCTCGGTAAGAATTTCTTTTGTGCAGGCAGCCAAGTTACCACAAATGGCAATACTTGCTTTGAATGTCTAATATTTTAACCTCCATGTTTATCATATCATATGTATTTTATTCCTCTGGTTGTAGTTTTCCAGTAGACTCTATTTTATCTGCTATCATAATGACTCAGTGAACATGAGCATACAGATGTCTCAGTGAGAACAAGTTTAAACATCAGTTTTCACCTATACCTAGAATTCTAGTTCTTTCAGAATTCTTTTTACTATGGATCCACATTTATTGGGTTATGTTATATAAACTACATGCATCTACTGCCTGTGATCCCAGGACTTGAGAGCTTCTCATACACAGTAACAAAAACATGAGAAGAACATAACTTTGGAAATAAGATATAAGCTTCCCAACCTGCAGCCAGGTGTCCTGGCTCGCTCCTTTAATCCCAGCAGTTAGAATGCAGAAGCAAACGAAGGTAGATGAGTTCAAGGCCATCCTGGTCCACATAGTGAATTCCAGGCCAGCAGAGTTCCATAGTGAAAAACAAACATGGTCAAGGTGGATAGAGGAAGAGACTACAGAATGTACAGTTTTAAATGGAAAATACACAGTTCACTTCTAATCTAAAGGCCCAGGGATCATTGCAAAAGGAGGGCAGAAAACATGCAAGAGCACAAGGTGGTGGAGGAGTACAAGAGAAACAGCATCTTCTGGACACAGCTTAGCAGCAGCACATAAGACCTGGGATTGGCTGTGACACCAAACCCAAGTCCTGTGCAAGCCTAAACCACACCAAATTCCACTACGGAAAGTGGACTTCCATAGGAAGTTTAACCAGACCCAAGGAGCTCCTAGTAATAGTTATCTGTAAGGAGAAAGATCACATTTCTCAAAGAATTTAACTTTAGTTAAATCTACCAATATCCGGTGGAATCCGCACATGTGAGAACACTTGCATAGTGTTAGGTCTCAATCTGGGGACGAAGGACTCACAGAGCTGCCTACTAAACATAGCAAAGTGGACCTGGTGGGTCAGGCCTCAATATCTGTCCAATATAAAGAGCCAAGTTAATATTGGAAGGCAGAAAAGGGATATTTATTAATGTAGCCACATTTGGAAGAAGGACAAAAAGATTTTTAAAAAGCCCACTGCCCATCTTCATTTTCTCTAAGTGAGATCAAAGTTTAAACAGAGACCCAAATATATGCACACATGAGTAGTCCTTGTCAAGGTGTGGTCCTGTCCATCATTCTCCCATCATTATCTGGTACAGACTCAGGCCTTACGTGGTCTGGCAAGTAACAAAAATAGCGTGAAATCTTTTAGGAAGTCATTTCTCCATCTGGTAGTGGTGTTTTCCTTCTCCCAGTGTGAGATTCCTGGAGAAATTCCACTTTTAGGGGGGAGTCATTGATTCAGTGGTTTGTCAAATTGAGAGGCACACATGTCTCTTTAGATTGACTTCTTGCCAGGAAAACCAGAGAAAGAAGATAAAGAGAAAGAGAGATATGGTTAGCTGGACTTAACTATCAAACAATGTAAGCTTCTGGCCCCTGTGGCTTCTTCATGGTTAACATATTGAATTGTGTATAAATGACTGAAATCATATGGAAATAAGCTTCTAAGATATGTTAGTAGCAAGGATGGTGATAGGTAGCTGACATGGAACTCGGAAAAGACACATGTGTTTATATGTTTAGTTGTATGCACAGCAAAACCTATGTAAGTTTTCAAACCTTCATTTATTCTTCTTTGATCTCCAAATTCTTATAGTATGAGACAGAAAATATTGTACTAGTATACATATAAAACAATTA
>NW_026068022.1:4001855-4015752 GCF_014885135.2 Alexandromys fortis | reverse complement strand
CTACGACTTTACAAACATCACACAGCAAGTAAGTAGGAGAGGTCATGAGTGTGTCACATCTGCATAGTTAGTATCTACCCTCTCTTTCCCTGCTCAGAATTCTCAGGAGACCTCCAGGACCTCTATGGTTAGGATGATAGGGAGTAATAGGAAGTCCATGGTGGTCAGAGGTCACACTATCTGAGATGTAGATGTCAATCTTTTGTCCCTAGGAGTCAGAACTTAAGACTGAAACAGCCCAAAATGGTCCCGAGTAAACAGAGAAAGATCTTCCGGGCTCCAGATCTAAAAGGCATGCTGCAAGTGTTTCAAGGTGAGAGCAGCTACATTCTGTGGTTACCTGGGGGACACTAGGGGTTCTGGGGCTGCACTCTCTGGATGGAAAGTGATGTTTCTGAACATGGGTAGAAGGACTCAGAAGAACAGATAGTGTGTCCCAGTGATGTCATCGTTTATAACGGACAGCATCATTCATCCCGTCCCATGTCACAGTTTACAGACCTTCCCCCACTCTGCAGAGCACATTGACTTAATGTTCTGATTCCCTTGCTTGCATTTGATGCTGTGCATTTTCATCATTTCAGGGTTCCAGGAAGTCCAGCGCCACTGGGGTAAGGAGAAATCACACCATCAGCCTCTCTCATCTTGATGTCTTTCTGAGTTTATTTCTCTACTAATACTTACGTTTTATGTTACTGCTCCCAATATGCACAGCAATTTGCCTCTCTTTGTCCTTAAAAATGTCTCTACCAAATTCCCTCTCACTTTCTTCTCAGGCCTCTGCTACTTAAATCAAAAATAACGCAGTATCTTATTTCTCATGTGTCTCTTAATTTATATGTCTCATTTTTCTGCAGTTCACATGACCCTGCATCAACTCAACAAGAAAAACATTGTCATTAACGTGGACAAAAGACAAATACAACATAGAAGTGGTTATAGAAGAAATTTGCAAGTTTCTGAGTTTTCTGATTTCGGTGTCCTGGGGTTTCCAGCTCTGCGCTCAGGGAAACATTACTGGGAAGTAGACGTGTCTAGATGTGATGCCTGGCTCCTGGGAATACATGATGGAAGATGTGCAGAACCCAAGCTTCCTTCAATGAATCAACAGAGCATCAAAGCCAAATATAATTCTGATGTTAACCAACATGTAAATTATCAGCCCAAATGTGGCTACTGGGTTATAGGGATGACGAACAGGTATGTGTATAATGCCTTTGAAGAGTGTTCTGTCACCCACAATGCCAGTGTCTTGCTCCTCTCTCCGACTCATCCTCCCACTCGTGTTGGAATTTTCCTGGACCGAGAAGCTTGCACTCTCTCATTTTATGATGTTTCCAACCATGGAGCTCCCATCTACAGATTCTATGAACCGAACTTCCCTAATGTGGTTTTTCCATATTTTAATCCTATGACATGTTCAGAGCCATTGACAGTCTGTGGGCCACCCTCCTAAGCCCTCCCTGTATTTGCACAGTGTCCCTGTATCTGATGTATCCCATATGTCTGAGGTCTGTGGCATCATTTTAACTTTTTCTACCTTTTGACTTACCATTTCAGTGACCTTCACATCTAAATACAAACCAGTATTGGTTCTTTTCCTTGATCCAGTTGCTTGTCTGTTTAGGAGGTTATAGTAATTTATCTCTTCCCAGATTCCCACAGACAATGATTCTTTCCTCAGGAGGTGAGATAAGACCTCTGCTAACCCGCACTTCCTGTTTTGTGGTGCCACAGATGGAAGCCAAAGCCTTGTGCATGCTGAGGAGGTGCTCTGCCCCAGAGCCACTTGTCTCAGCTCTGCCAAGTCTCCACAACCCCATTCCTCTGTCGCTGACAGAAGATGACAGAAAGTTCTTCTCCAGCTTGTCTATTACTTTTGAAAATATATGTCAGAGAGTCTAGCCTAGGAATGAGCCCTTAGTGTTACATCAGTTTAACCACAATGCTGTGCTTCATCAAAACCTAAGAAGGAAATATCTCCAACAGCACCCACTAAGACTTTGTGTGTTCTGAGTACTTTCCTCTGCTCCATTTCTGCCACTCCCCATAGCAGTGTAGCCCTGAATGACATCCTCAAAGGCCTATGCCTATGTCATTTTATCTTTGCTTTTTTGATATTAATCGTGTTCCTATACTCTAGGTTGGTGTAAAAAAATAAATGTGGGGTCTGTTCTAAGTCCCCGAGGATAAGAGCAAGGCTGCTGACAGGGCTTAGTCACTCAAACCCACCTGTAAAGGGACAGCCAACTCCTACCGATTATCCTCTGCTTCCCACACGTGTGGTAGTATACACAAATGCAAAATGGATTATGTATGTATTAAAATGGAAATAAATTCACTGAGAATAAAACATCTTCGCAGTCACTAAATGGTTGTATGTTAGTTTGGGGGCAAAGATGCTGTACTGGGTTTAGATGCTGCAATGAGCAACTGGATAGGGCTGAGGGAGGCTAATATTTGACTTTGCTAATATTTGACTTTGCTAATTAGGTCCTGGGAAGTGTCATCAAGTCTACTCCAATATGTTGTAGGTATATATAAATATTTGGCTTTTGAGAAATTTCAGAATCAAACATGTGAGTTCGGTGTGACTATAGCTCAAAATCTCTGAGAGATTTATTATAGGAATAGGACCTTCAACCTGACTTGGGTTGGAAAACCTGGATCCACTTCATAGGGACAAAAGGTCACGTCATTTTAAAAGCCAGCAATTCTTTTTTTCCCTGCCCGAAAGCTAGCAACAGCACACGTTATTTTGCTAGCAGTCTGTCAGCTGATAAACTAAGGGGCCTGCCACCTCTGCTGCTGCAGCATTCCTGTTCCCTCCCTGCACTTCCACCTAGGCAGGCACTCTGTGGTATTTGAACTGATAAGTCCTTCTTGCCCTCATTCCAACCTGTGTACACAAAGTAATGCTTTTTGCGTACCCCTTTGTCTACATGCTATATACAAACCAGCCTGCTACCCCAACAAACAACTGCCCCAATGCAGACTTCTAGGCTTCTAATACCCTAGTCTCCGTTCTTCCCTGGATCCTAGACCACTGGTGCTCCCTGAAGTCTTGGGCCTGGGGGAGGAGATAACACCACTTTTTCAGATCCTTGAGTATTATTGTACTATTTAGTTCTATCAAGTATGTAAATCCTTTGGTTTCCATTTTACAGTGAAGGTGATAACAGTGATGCCAATAAACTTTACCTTGTGCTGTGTTGTGAAACGTAAACAATATTTCTAGGAACTTACCTCATGTAAATTGTATCCAATATGATGTCTCTTTTGTCTCCTTGCTGTGGCTGTAATAAAGAATTGCTGAGATTGAGTACCAGAGCCTGGCATGATGGTTTGGATGCAGGCCCAGCACTCAGGAGGCAGAGACAGGTGGCTGTGCATCTGATCCAGGCTGTTACAGAGGAAGATCCTGCTCTTCTTTGTTTTGCTTTTAAAGAGGAATGTGCCAGATTTTGGATGAGGCAGTTGGTTCAAGGGGACACTCTGGGGGATTACTGCACAATAAGGAGTTTATTTGGAGTCAGATTGCCTTAAGTAGGCAGAGAGACAGAAAGGGCACACCATGGTGTTTCTGGGAGAGTTCAGGACCTGGCACCAGGAACGACTGAATGGAGGGATATCTGGAGAGTATCAGGGTCCCTGTGGCAGAGACATTTTCTCTAATACTTTTTAGGGTGAAAGTGGTGTTAGGTTCCCAGCAGAAGCCTATAGCCAGACTCTCTGATTTCCGGGCAGGAGGCAGGACAGACAGGTGACAAAAGACTGGATCCTCTGTCATGAAAACTCACTTAGGTTAGTGTGGCACCAGCAAGGCAGCTCCTAGGGACTTTTGAGTAGAACTCCATCGGGTCTCTATGTGTGACAGCAGAGAGGCAGTTACAGGGCGGCATGTAGATCAGAGATTCTAGCATTACATGCTGGCAGAGAGTGCATCAGTCACTCAAAACATCGCTATGCAGGAATCTACTTTTTTTTAAGATGTAGATTGATTTATTTTTCTTTGATTTTTTATATTTATTTATTTTTATTAAAAATTTCTGCCTCCTCCCCGCCTCCCATTTCTCTCCCCCTCCCTGCAATCCCCTTCCCCTCCCTCTCCTGTCCAAAGAGCAGTCAGGGTTTCCTGCCCTGTGGGAAGTCCAAGGTCCTCCTGGTCCATTCAGGTCTAGGAAGGTGAGCATCCAAACAGACTAGGCTCCCACAAAGCCAGTACATGCAGTAGGATCAAAACCCAGTGCCATTGTCCTTGGCTTCTCAGCAGCCCTCATTGTCCACCATATTCAGAGAGTCCGGTTTTATCCCATGCTTTTTCAGTCCCAGTCCAGCTGGCCTTGGTGAGCTCCTATTACATCAGCGCCACCATCTCAGTGGGTGGGTGCACCCCTTGTGGTCCTGACTTCCTTGCTCATGTTCTCCCTCCTTCTGCTCTCCATTTGGACCTTGGGAGCTCAGTCCGGTGCTTCAATGAGGGTCTCTGTCTCCATCTCCATCCATCGCCAGATAAAGGTTCTATGGTGATATGCAACGTATTCATCAGTATATCTATAGGATCGGGCTATTTCAGGCTCCCTCTCCTCAGCTGCCCAAGGAACTAGCTGGGGACATCTCCCTGGACCTCTAGAGTCAAGTCTCTTGCCAACCCTAAAATGGCTCCCTTAATTAAGATATATACTTCCCTGCTCCCATATCCACCCTTCCTTTATCCCAACCATCCCATTCCCCCAAGCTCCTCCCTACCTCTGCTCACTTTTCTCTTCCCATCTCCCCTTACCCCCATCCCACCCCACCCCCAAGTTCCCAATTTTTGCCCGGCAATCTTGTCTACTTCCAATATCCAGGTGGATAGCTATATGTTTTGGGGGGTTCACATTCTTATTTAGCTTCTCTAGGATCACGAATTAAAGGCTCAATGACCTTTATTTATGGTTAGAAAAAGCCCAGATGATTTTACTTTTATCAAACTATGAATTCATTCAAGAAAAAATATTCTACTTTCAAAGGTCTCCAATGCCCATTTTGCGTATTATTTCCTCCCTAATTGTTTCATGGGAAAGCCTTTCCTGTGTTGAAATAAATGTCAGTCAGTAAATGTATTGACACAGTTAGACTCACACACATTGCCGCACTGCTCAGCAGCGTGGTCAGTGCTGTGCTCTCCTGGTCACCTTCATTCTTGTCACTGAGGATCGAGGCTGGTGGCAGACCTGACCACAGAGTCAAATCTTGACACAGAGTTGGAATAAAATTGTGGCTTCAGAGAAAGTTCACGAAGAGGTAGATGGCTGTTTGAACATTTTATTATTTTAATATTCAAGAGGCCCTTAGGAAGAAAGAGAGGGTGTACTGGTTCAACTCTGTAAAAGACAACTATGGTAGCTCATCCCTGTAACACCTGCACTTGCTAGATTGAGGGAGGAGTGCTGCCAGCAGCTGGAGACCAGGCTGAACACGAGAGAGCTCCAGCCCAGTCTGGGATGTCCAGCAGCTGGAGACCAGGCTGAACAAGAGTAAGCTCCAGCCCAGTCTGGGATGTCCAGCCTCCAAAACAAAACCAGAAAGTTGTAAAGAATTTTCCATAATTATTAACAATTCAGAAGAATCAGTACACCATTAAACAAAACTCAGACTACAGTGTCATATCCGCTGTCACTCTGTATATCATATTTTAGTAGATCTGAGAATAAAAGAAACACATGAGATAGGCATGCAGGAGTGGGGTTGAGACTGAAAATGGGGATGGCTCATTGTTTCCCTTATGCAGCATTTCTGTTTTTAGATGTATCTCAGGCTGTCTTGCCATCAAAGTCACCTACTGCTGAGGACGCCCTTTGAGCCTCTGATCCTCCTGCTGCCAGCTCCAAAGCAGTGCGTCCTCTAGTGATTTAATAAGAATGGCCTTCATAGGCTCCTATCTCTGAATACTTGGTAATCAGCTAGTGGGATTCTTTGAGACAGATTAGGACATGTGGAATTATTGGAGTATATGTGGAATGGGTGTGAGCTCTGAGATTTCAATACATTCTGGGCATTCTCAGTGTCTCTCTGTCTCTGGCTCAGGTTTGTGTCTCAAGTGTGACCTCTCACCTACTGCCCCAGCACCATGCCTTCCTGCCTGCTGCCATGCTCCCCCCTGTGGTGGCCATGACCTCTAACCCTTTGAAACTGCAAGCCCCAAATCATGCACTGTTCTTATAAGGTGCCTCAGTCGTGGCATTTGTCACAGAAACAGAAGAGTGACTAAGACACACACATGCACGTGTGAGCACACCTGGGTGTGTACAGTGCTCAGGATCCACCCCAGGACTCCACCCTGCTAGGCGTGCACTGTGCCAACTCAACCACATCCTACTCTACACACATTCAGCTTCTAATTCAGGAGAGGCTGAGGTAATAGCAACTGTCTGTAATAGAAATCCTAACTCAAAGGGGGACCTGCGGAGACATTCTGGGCAGGGATTCCTGGAAGGGGTACAATGTATCAGATCAGCACTGGGCAGAGGCTCTGCTCTGGGCAGCAGCAGAACATCTAATCTGCAGGACACCCCTGGGCAGCTGGAGAGCCCCTGCAGCTTGCTAGTTCCACTGCTCTGAGTGTGGAAAGTGTCTCTGCAGGGCTCTGCATGGGGCTCCTCCCATCCTGTCCCTGCTGGGTGGGAATCTTGATTGTGAGCAGCTGCCCTGAACTGCAGCTTCCTCCCTGTTCTCATCCTGTAAGTGCTCAAGTCCAGCTCCAGAGGACACTGCAGTTCCCTGTCCTTCGCCTTGCATTTCCTGCCCTTTGGGCCACACCTGCTACAACAAGCAAATTCCATTCTGGAGCTCAGGTGCAAGAGGAGCCCGTGGAGAGGGAGGGCTTTCTTTCCATCGGGGGCAGCTTTCGCAAAGGTCAGCATCTTTTAGGGTGATTGAGAATGAGCCTGAACAAGTTCTGTAGCACTGAGAAATGTCCCAAGTTCCTGGAAAGCAGAGCAGACCCAAAAAGACTGACTCGCTCTCGTGGTCGAACCTCAGATACCGCTACGGGTGACTCCCCATTGGTTGGTTGGTCCTTAGATTATTTCTCAGTTTCAGCACTCTAAGTCTTTTGATTGCTCTGCTGGCTCACCAGAGATCAGGCTTAGTGACCAACCGGGTCCTTGGGACATTTACTCTGGCTCCTCTCACTGCTCTCCACAGATTCAGGCCCTCTTACTTTTTTCTGAAGGTGTGAGAGCAGTTTTAAAGGGCAGAAATTGAGAAATTTAGAAGAAAACTGTGTCTTTGCTCTGGTGAGTTTTATTTCCAACTGAGAAGGTGCTGGGAAAGATGGACTGCTGGCTTCCTGCTGGGGGCACTAGGAAGGAGGGTTCAGTGGAGGCGTGGCCTGGAAAAAGACAGGTGTCAAGATCCAGAGAGGTCAAGGTTTTTCTACAGATCGAGTTTTTTTCTCTTCTCTCCTAATGCTTAATTTTGGCTTGCACCAAGAATCTCCTGTTGAAAGATTGACACTGCTCTCTGTCCATGCCTCTAGCCCATTAAAGCAGTAAAGTCGGAAGGGTGTTTGAAAAACAGAGTTTAAGGTCTCTCTGTGTAAAGGTGTGTTTACCCATGGTTCTATGAGTTCGTTCCCTTTCTTCTTTCTCTGTGACTAGAATCCCAATCTTTCTGCAGACATTTAGTCTGCAGAATGTTACTTAAAGGTCACTACATTTACCGGCCTTTCCCTTAGTCCATGTCTGCCATGCATAAATGAAATTCAGCCCAGACTACTAATTCCTGCTACAACGAATGCTGATGCAGGAAGATACAAGGTTCAAGACCTGCCGGGGAAATTGTTAAGATCAGCTCTCTAGAAAAAAAAAAAAAAAAAAAAAAAAACAACGCAGAGGCTCCACCTTACTGGGCAATTCCTGGATTGAAGGTGGAGGCTGAGAGGAATATTCAAATGCATTTCCTACCCAATTCAGTTCTTAGGGAAGAAACAGAAAATTGGATGAAAAGGTGAGAGGAGAGACACACACACGGGGGGGGGGGGGGGAACACGTTAGGAGAACCCTTTCTAGAAGTGACAGCTTTTCTGTTTCTTTGGGACATGGTACCTTTATACAGCCCAGGCGAACCTCATGTAACTGCCCTGTTCCACCCTCCCCAGGTTACAGTGTTACAGGTGAACATGGCAGCCCCAGGTCTTCTCTACCTGTCAAAGGACAGCACAAGCTCCTGATTGATTTTAATGCTATAAAGACTGGAAGGTGTCTGCTGATAGGAAATACTTTGGTGGTAACATGGGCCCCAGACATCATCCTAGGACCATTCTGCTGCAGAATCAAGGACCCTGCATGGTCCTCATTGACAACACAGGCCTGGACATCACCGTGGCCTCAGGTGGCAGCTCACGCTACTCACATCAGGCTGTTCCTCACGATCCCCATGTCTCCATGTCTGCCTCTCTTCATAGTGCCCAAACAGTTCTGCTTCTGCTTATCTTTTTTTTTTCCCATTTTTCCACCATATACTTGATCATCATAGTGGATCCTGCCCTGCCCACATGGCAATGGGGAATGGAGGGGGTCTCTCCAGTGTCTACACCAGGTGTGCCACGGCGATATCACTAGCCTTTTTCTTTTGTTTCATTTGTTTATTTTTGGTTTTTCTTTTATGTAAAGAAGGTCTCACTTTATGACCTAGATTGGCTTGGAAATAGGCAGACCAGGATGATTTTGAGATGTTCCTGCAGACTTTGGATATTAATAGGCCTGGACCTCTACACCCAATACTATGATTGCATTGGCTTTTGAAAATTAGGCAGCTGTAGAGATTTTCAGTAACAGGATCTCATTTTATACACTACCCCAGTCTGGATGATTCTGTACTGCTATAGCATCCCAAGTCATAGGATCCAACCCTCTCTGAGTCTACTGGTCTTCAGTACATGTCAGAATCTCGAAGAAATAGACTCTAAGGCACTGAAGGAATGGACTTGCTGGTGAGAGTAAGAGAAAGCTTGCAAAGAGAGGGCACAATTCTTTATCCATGCCCTTTATACAGGCTGCCAGCAGGAGGTTTGGTACAGATAAAAGATTCATCTTCCAACCTGGATATATCGAAATTAAAGATGTGTCTTCATACCTCAAAGATCTTCATTAGAAGTGTATCTTCTCACTTTAAATTATTTAATTCAGAAAAAAATCTCTCACAGGTGTCTAGTCATTTGTGTTTTAGTAAATTCCAGATGGACTCGAGTTGACAACAAAGAACAGCATCACAAGCACCGTGTCTCCTGCCTGCTGCCATGCTCCCCACTGTGGTTATGACCTCTAACCCTCTGAAGCTGTACGCTCCAAATCTGACACCTTCCTTGTAAGGTGCCTCAGTCAAGCTGTTTCTCACACTTTGATTGTTAGAATAAAAATGGCTTATAGCATTAGTAGGAGGTATGACCTTGTTTGAGTAGAGTGTGACCTTGTTGGAGGAAAGGTGTCAGTAGGGATGGCCTGCGTCATTTCTGAAGCTCCAGCCAGGGCGATTAACTTAACTCTTCCTGCTGCCCTTTGGCCCAGATGTAGAGGTCTCTACTACCTCTCCAGCACCATGTTGCCTATATGCTACCATGTTTCCAGCCATAATGATAATGTGAACTGTAAGCATGCCCTAATTACATGTTTTCTTTTATAAGAGTTCTGTGGTCACAGTAATAGATATTGGTACTAAGACACACAGCAGTAAAAAATGTAAGTGAACACACTAATTACTTCTACCACCACAACTAGTTTTGTACAGTGTGAGGAACAACCACAGAGTTCCACCTGTGCTAGGCATGCATTGTGCCAACTCAACCCCATTCCCAACTCTACACAATTTCAGTTTTAATTGATGAGATGCTGAGGCAATGCCAAAGGTTTTAATAGAAAATCTAACTTAAATGGGGGCCTGCTGAGACATTCTGGTGTGGGATTCCTAGAAGGGATTCAATGAATGTATCAGATCAACACTTGGAAGAGGCCTTTGTCTGTTCAGCAACAGAATATATAATCGGTAGAACAATATGGAACTGCTGGAGAGCCCTCTGCAGCTTCCTAGTTGCACTTGCCCTATGAGGAGAAGTGTCTCTGTAGGGCTCTGCATGGGAATCTTCCCCATCCTGTTCCTGCTGGGTGGGAATCTTTTTTTTTTATTTATTTATTAAAGATTTCTGTCTCTTCCCCACTGCTGCCTTCCCTTTTCCTCCCCCTCCCCCAATCAAGTCCCCCTCCCTCGTCAGCCCAAAGAGCAATCAAGGTTCCCTGCCCTGTGGGAAGTCCAAGGACCACCCACCTCCATCCAGGTCTAGTAAGGTTAGCATCCACGAAACTGCCTAGGCTCTGGGTGGGAATCTTGATTGTGTGCAACTGTCCTGAATTGCAGCTTCCTCCCTGTTTATATCCTGTAAGTGCCCAAGTCCAACTCTGATATGGGTGTCTCCTCTATATGCTATGATATGTTTTATTACCATTGGTGATGTGGGATGTCCTTCTGTATATGTGTTGCTCTACTGGTTGATGAATAAAGCTACTTCTGCCTATAGCAGGGCAGAATAAAGTCAGGTGGGAAATCCAAACAGATATATAAAGTAGGTGGAGACTGGGGACACTGTGCATCTGCTGAAGGAGACAGATGCTGGACCTTTAGCAGTAAGCCACACCCTCTTGCTGATACACAGATTAATAGAAATGGGTTAATTTAAACTATAAGAGTTAGTTAATGAGAAGCCTGATCTAATAGACCAAGCAGTATTGTAATTAGGATAGTTTCTGTATGACTTTTGTAGTCTGAGCTGTCAGGAAATGAAAGAGTAGTCTCTTGCTCAGAAATGGTACTATGGGAACTCCTTCAACCAATGGCCTTTGTGATGCTGGCCCACTTTGGGCATGGTCTCTTGTACTATAAATTCAGGTATAGGGGCATTCACAGCCCCTTGGCTGCTGGATTTGGTTCCTGTTTCCCACATACACAGAGGACTTCAGATCACTACTCTTTCTGTGAGTTTGCAGCCAAATAAATAAACCTTTGTTATACTCCATTCTGGTCTAATTTGAAACTATTTTGTATCGCAACAAAAGGGTGTGCCAACACGGGAGAACTACATCAACATAAATCCTGAGAGTGCTTGGGTAGGAATTCTAGACTTACAAGAAAAGGAGAGTTAAGCATGGCTTCTTAGTAGCAGCATTTTCTCAGGCGAGCTGTGTTTGCTAGAAGCAAGCAGAGGCATGATTCCATTAAGGGAAGTCTTCCTGAGTCAGCATAGCAGGAACAACTGCACAGCTTCTTTAAGAGAGGGCTTCTTGGTTCCTGCTGGGAGCACAAACTCTGTCCCTTTTTAGAAGTCCTGTACTTAAATGGGTTTTCTGAGTAGCATGATACAAGTTACATAATGGCAACATAGACCTGCTGCTGTGTTTCTGGATAGGGGCTGTGAGCATGGTTTGCAGAGCTGGCAGTGAAGGTACCTCCACCATGTTGGACTGGGCGGGGCCAAGAGGCAAAGTAGTCTTAGTCTGAGCTACTCCATCTAGCATTTTAAGAAGCACTCCTGGACAGAAAAGGATTTCAGATACACAATAGGATAGACTCAGATATAAAAGAACTCTAAATGATACTTGATTTTAAAAAAATGTATGCAGGATTGGGAGAGATAGAAAAATAGACAGTTACAAAAAGAAACAATTTAAAAAATAAACAAAGTCTTTAAAGAGACAGTAAAAGTAATATAAAAAATACAAATAGTCATAGATTAAAGAAGTAAAGAAAAATAGCCACACAAAAAAAACGAATATACACAGAGTCCAAATTAAATATTGTGTTTTCTTTGAAAATTTGACTACAAAGAAACATTTAATTCTGGAAGCTGTTAAGTTAAACCAACATAAAGGTATCTTAATTTCGAAATTTGGGTCTACAAATATGCTTTCCTGGAAAAGAGTTTCTGCTTTTGTTTCTACAGAGGATTGGAACCTAAGGATCACTTCCAGACTAATTTTGTATGATGGAATAAGAGCCCCTGAAAGGTCTTTGTGAACCACTAAAAGTACTTCACCTAACAAACAGCAGGAAGCAGTTTGGAGCAAAAAAAAAATCGAAATTCTCAAAATGATTGTTTATAAATGTTTATTTTCACTTAAAGGGGGTTGATTATAAATGGTTAATGGTCACAGTTAAAGTCTTTCTTAAGAAAAAAAGGGAGGAATGGATGGGATGGGAAAATAGGTTAGTGTGAGCTACAGTGAATAATTGTGAGATTACTTGTGAGTTATTATTTATAGAAGATTTACAATGGTATAGATTCTTGTATATTGATACAAATTCAAGGTTGAATTTCTTACACTGTTTACATGCATTTCTGCTCTTGTTTAAGGTATTGTGTTTGTGCAGCTCATTTAAAAATGTAATGAATAATTAAAAATTACAGATTAATAGATAGTCATTTATAATATTCAAACTTGTAGTCATGTTTGTTAGGTTTTCTAGATGTACAGAGATATGTTTCAGATGGATAGGTGTTCTTCAAATCTTTTAAATTCATCTTCAAAGAATATGGCATTTAAAATTTTTTAAGAACTTAGACTTTTCTTAAAAGTGAGACATATCTGTTTCTGGCAGCACAGATTATTTCAGAGAGGTTGATGGGTATTGAAAAAACTCATTACAGAATTTGCCTTCAGTGTGAAAAGGCTAGGCATTTGGGCAAGAAACTGCTCCTGCCTGGACTTCTTGATGCTGTCTGAACTGGACATGCAGAACTCACAAAAAAAAAATGACTGTTAAAATTTTGAAAAGTTGGAATGGTCCTTTAGGGTTCCTGTTTCACAGAAGAAACTACCAGAAATTCTGTAAGACAAAAAAGAAAGCAACTGATGAACTTTGCTTTTACAAGGCAAAAGAGATCTTCAAATTCCCTGCTTCATGGAAAAGTCTTAAGGGTACTTTAAACGCATAGGCTGAAGATCGATTCCCCAATATTAGAGAAGAAGTTTGACTGACTTTAAAAAGCAACAAGATGTCACTGTCAGTTCTAGAACTTTGGAAGTTGCTTAGAATTCACTTCCCATTTACATAGGTAATATTATATCCTTCTGGAGTCTTTGATGGAGTTAAAAACCAGAAAGTTATAGTTTTTCTTAATTATGACAAAAGATAAATTAGATATGAAACTCTAGACTCACAAAGATGAGATGGATGATAGAATATTTTCTTTAATTTTTGCCTAGTACAAATCTATTAAATATTATAACTGTAATTCTTGCTTGATACCTATTTTATTATATGTAATTTTACTATGTTAGAGTTAAAACCTTCCTCTTTAATTAGACAGAAAAGAGATGATGTGTGTTGTCCTTATGTAAATGTGTTGCTTTATTACTTGATGAATAAAGCTGCTTCAGCCTATTGCAGGGTAGGATAAAGCCAGACGGAAAATATGAACAGAGACATATAGAAAGAGTGGGTGGACACAGAGGACACTGTAAAGCTGCCAAAGGAGCTAAATGTTAGACTTTTACCAGTAAGCCAAAACCTCCTGCCAATATACATAATTAAAAAACAAAGGTTAGGCCCTGCTGTATGCTAGGACCAGTGCTCAACATCAGTTTTAAGCTGCTACTCTAAGGCTACCCACCCAGAGCAGTGAGCCTCAAGGTCCCCAGTAAGAGAGCCCGGCACCCTCAGCCTGGGCTCCAGGGGCTCCTGTGCTCTCCTGGATCCTGCACTGCCTGCCCCGTCCTTCCTTCTGTCCCTGGATCACTGGGCTACCAGGCGGCCCTGTTTAGGTGCTGAGGAGTTCTATCTTGACAGGTGAGTGTGTGCTATCCAGGGGCGATAGTCCCAGAAGAGAGCACAAACCTCCCCTCCCCCAGCTCCTTCTGCAGGG
>NW_026068022.1:3943227-3995195 GCF_014885135.2 Alexandromys fortis | reverse complement strand
GGGGAGGAGGCAGAAATTCTTTTTTCAATAAAAAATTATATTAAAAAATCATATAAAATAAAAATAAAAAACATAGCTTAGTTTAAGACATAAGTTAATGAGAAACCTGAGCTAAAAGACTAAGCAGTATTGTAATTAATATAATTTCTGTGTGTTTTGGGGTGGTCTGGGCAGTCTGAAAATGAACAAGTAGTCTCTTACTTACACCCTGGTTAATATTCAAGCTTTTTCAGCCAATGGTTTAGCAGAGGAAAGCCAGGCAGGAAATCCAAACAGAGATAGAGAGGAAGAATAAGTAGAGTCATGGAAATGCCATGTAGCTGCCTAAGGAGAAAGACGTTGAACTATACTGGTAGGTCACAGCCTCATGGTGATACACAGATTAAGGGAAATGGGTTAATTTAAGATGTTAGAGCTAGCTAAGAATATGCCTAAATCAAACAGTGCTGTAATTAATATAGTTTCTTTGTGATTATTCAGGTCTGAGTGGCCAGGAAAGAAAATAGTAGCCTCTGCTTACAAAATGGTGCCCCCCATCAGGGGCATGGATCTATATAAGACCTAAAAAAGCTTAAGGGAAAAAAAAGAGGGTTTCTAGACACACAAAAATGGAAGCCAAGTACAGCTTCTTGGTAACAGCATTTTTTTCAGGAAGGTTCTGTTTGCTGGCAGCAAGTAGAGGCATGGCTCCTTTCAGAGACGGCTTTCTGAGTCAGAATTACCAGCAAAAACTGCTCAGCTTCTTTGAGAGACAGCTTCATGGTTAGTTCTGGCCACACAAATAGCTCTGGCTTTTCAGGGGGCCAAGCACTTAAATGGTGTTTGTGATCACCACCATTTTTAAAAATGTTAAAAATTGCTTTATGGCAACATTGATCTGCTGCATCGCTGGTGCTGGGGTGGTGAGCTTGGCTCATCGAGGAAATGAGCATACCTCTTCCATGTTGGATGTGGCAGAGCCAACGGCCAAAGTCACAGTGCATTAATCCTAGCCATGCCCGCTAAGCATTTCAAAATAAAGAGGTCATCCTGGTCAGAAAATGATTACAGATGCACAATAAAGACAGAATCAGACAAAAATAAAACTCAGAACAGATCACAGTGTGTTTAAAAAATGAACATAAGCTTGGGAGGGAGAGGAAAAAGAGAATAGACAAGAGAACAGACAGTTATAGATTAAAAGGAATAAAGATAATAAATTAAATAATAAAAGCTATAGAGTTAGAAATAAGTCATGTAAAGATGGAATATACACAGAGAGTCTGAATTATGTATATTATTACATTTACTTTGAATTTTCTGTCTGTGAATGAGTTAGGTACAGAGAGACATTTCATTGTATAGTCTACTAAGCTAAACCAACATATATATTTGAAAGGTATCTTAACTTTAAAATTTGAGTCTTTGTTATTTTGAAAATATGTTATGCTTTCATTTCCACAGAAGATAAGAACATGTGGATTCCTTCCAGGCTATTGTGGTTTGATGAAACAAGACCCAGCCCAAAAAAAATTCTCTGTGAAGCCTAAAAATACTTTGCCCAACAAACAGCAGGAAGCAGTTTGGAGGAAACTATGTCCAAATTCCCAAAATGACAGTTTATAAATATTTATTTTTATTTTAAAAGGGTTGGCTATAAATGGTTTCTGGAAAGAAGAGAGACTATAATACAGAGATTAGTACTTTGCATTGGTATGGGTCTTGGTCTATTGATACAAATTTAAGGTTGTTTTTGTTACACTATGTATATGTATTTCTGCTCTTTTTAAGGTATTGTACTTGTGCAGCCCATTTTAAAATGTAATGCATAATTAAGAAATAGAGATTAATAGATAGCCATCTATAATAGTCAAACTGTAGTCATGTTATGTATGCTTTCTAGATGTACATAGATATATAACAGACGAATAGGTATTATTTAAAACTTTCAAAGACCTACAGAACATGGCATTTAAAATATTTTTAGAACTTAGACTTTTCTTGATAATGAAATACATCTGCTTCTGGCAGCACCAATTTACTTCAGAGATTATGGGTAATGAAGAAACTCCTTGTGAAGTTTGCTGTCGTTGTAGCAAGATTAGCCATTTGGTCAAGAAACTTCTCTTGCTTCAACTGCTTGACAGCATATTGTATAAACTAGACAAGCAGAAAAATGACTGCTGAACTTATCTACATAAGGTGAGAAAGCCTCTCAGGGTTCCTGATTCATGAAAGAGTCTGAGAGACACTCTTCAGGACACAGAAGAATGTGACTGACAAACTGCCAATATAGGCAAAACAGTCTTTCAAATTTCCTGCTTCATGCAAAAGTCTGTAAGATACTATGGGCCAGTAGGCTGAAGATAGATGCTCCAATATTACAGAAAACTGCTGGGTGACTGTCCAGGCAGCAAAATGTCAATTCTAGAATTTTGGAAGCTGCTTACAAAGCACTTCCTTTTTTGTTTGGTAATATTATATCCTTCTGGAGTCTTTTGTGGAGTTGAAGACAGTTATAGTTCTCCGTATATGATAAAAGATTAATTAGATATGAAACTTACAAGATACAAATAGACTGAATATTGTAAGTGTAATTCTTGCTTGATAACTGTTTGCTTATATGTAATTTTACTATGTTAAAACTAAAACCTTCATTTTTATTTATACAGAAAAGGGAAGATGATGTGAGATTCCCCTCCATATGCTGTGGATGTTTTATTACCATTGGTTAATAATAAATCTCTTTCAGCCAAAGGCTTAGCAGAATAAAACCAGGTGGGAAATCCAAAGAGAGATAGAGAGAGAGAGTAGGCTTAGTCATGGAGATACTCTGTAGTTGCCACAGGAGAAAGATGCCAAACAATACCATTAGGCCACAACCTCGTAGTGATTCACAGATTAAAGAAGTGGGTTAATTTAAGATGTAAGAGCTAACTAGAAATATGCCTAAGCTATTGGCCAAACAGTGTTATAATTAATATAGTTTCTTTGTCATTATTCAGGTCTTGGTGGCTGGGAAGCAAATGAGCATTCTCTACTTACACAACTCCATAGGAACACTGCAGTTCTCTGTCCCTCACCTTGTCTTTCCTTCCCTTTGGGTGACACCTGCCACACACAGCAAAACCCAGCCAGGAGCTCGGGTGCAACAAGAGCCCATTGCAAAGGCTTCCTTTTCTTCAGGGGCAGCTTTCCTGGGGATCAAGACAATTTTTTAGATGATTATAACATGAGCCTTAACAAATGACATGACAATTTCCTATAGTACTGTGTCCTAAGCTCGGGGAAGGCAGAGCTGACATAGGGGAACTGATTTCCTCTGATGGTAGAACCCCAGATACCAATGTGTTAACATCCCATTGGCTGGTACTTATTTCATTTCTCTTTCTCAGTTTCAACCCTCAAAGTCTTAAGTTTCATTTCTCTTCTGTCTTGGCAGAGATCAGACTTAGGGAATAGATCCTCAAAACACGGTGGCCTCAATTTGCTCCCCTCTACAGATTCAAGATCTCTTGGTTGGTGTCTGAAGGCCTAAGAGCAAATCTAGAGGGCAGAATTTGGAAGAATTGAGAAGAAAACACTCTTCATTCTGGTGAGTTTAATTTTAAACTGAAAAGGGCCAGGAAAGAGGAACTGCTGGCTCCCTGCTGAGTCCTGGGGTGGGGAGGATGATGAGGAGCAAGCAAGAGGGGAAGCCTTGAGGAAGAAAGCTTTCAAATAGCACAAACGTTTAGCTGTTTCTTCAGAGGAGTTCATTCTCTTCTTTGTAGTGATTACTATTGAGTCTCTCAGAAAATCCCTGCTGCAAGATAGGATTAAAGTTAGAGTTGTGTCTGAATACAGAGTCGAAGGTCTTGCTGTGTAATAGTGTATTTGCCGATGGTTCTATATTGTTTTTCCCTTTGCTTATGTGTCTATGCTTAGAAGTCCCATTCTTTCTGGAGCCTCTAGTACATTCACTTGTACTGTGAAAAAGCCTCAAGTCTGTAGAGAATTGCTAATGTTACTTAAGGGTCATTACCCTTGCCTGCCTTTCCCTTGGTCCATGTCTGCATGCCTAAATGAAATTCAACCCAAGCTAGTAATTTCAGCAACACAGAAATCTAATGTAGTAAGGTCCAAAGAGCAAGGCATCCCTTGGGACCCAAAAGACCAACTCTAAAAGAAAAGAAAGAAGGAAGAAAGGAAGGAAGGAGGGAGGGAGGGAGGGAGGGAGGGAGGGAAGGAAGGAAGGAAGGAAGGAAGGAAGGAAGGAAGGAAGGAAGGAAGGAAGGAAGGAAGGAAGGAAGGAAGGAAGGAAGGAAGGAAGGAAGGAAGGAAGGCCCAAATGATGTTGTTACAGTTAGTGAGTTGGCAGGCACTTTCAAGTTTACACTATGCCCAGGATTTGATTCGAATGAAACAGACAAAGAAGTTGACAGAAGAAAAAGATTGTGTGAGAACACTGGAATAACACACTTACTGAAATCTCAGCCTTTCTTTTCCTTTTGGACATGGTACTTTAATTTAGTGTTGGGTCCACGGGGGTCACACAAAGATGGGAACAGACCACCAAGTCTAATAAACAAGAAGCAAATTTTATTCCAGAAACCAGATTCCACGAAAAAATAAAAAAATAATAAAATGAAAACTCTCTATGGGGCACAAAAAGCTGATCAGCTAGCTGAGACCACAGCCAGAAATGGATTTTGTAAGGCAGTAGCAAAGGCCAGTTTTTGAACTCCTCCTTTTATAGCAAGCATTAGGCAATAACAAAAGAATTTTTACAATCTTAAGGTAAAACTAAGATGCAATTTGCCCTTCTTTGCAATTTCCATCAACAGAATTTTTTAGTTAAACTAGTGTTTGTATTTAGTTCCTTGTTTTTTACTGACACTCCCTGATAGATAGTGTTTATCAAGGCTCGGCACCTCCCCTGACACTGCCAGTTTCACCTAGCAGGGAAGGGTATGGGACAACATAAAACCAAAAAGTCAAAAGTCACGTACATCCCATCATTTAAAAGTTAACTCAGCTCGCATCAATTTCTTGTCATAAGCGGCCAGGGGCCGGGGGAGGGAGTATCTAAAAGCTGATCCTCAGTTAGCAGAGCTGACTCTCAGTTTGTAGAGGGCTGCTTCACTCATGTAAACAGAACAAACAGTTGTAAAGTAGAGTTACCCACTGTTAATAGTTAATCCTTAAGCTGCAGATAAAGCTGCCAATAGCCTGCTCTCATTCTCCTAGGCTTACAACTTTATATTTCTTTACTTTTACTTTCCTATTTCTGGAATCTTAATTGTGGTTATATTCTTATTCTTGGATCCTTCATACAGCCCACACTAACCTCATCTAACTATTTTGTGGCACAATCCCCAGACACTGGGGTTACAGGTGAACATTGCAGGACTTTTCTGTCTTTCAAGGAACAGCACAAGCTCCTGGTTGTTTTTAATCCTATAAAGATTGAAAGATGTCTACTGTTAGGAAGATTTCCAGAGCCATGAAAGGACAGGGAATCACAGCTTTACACAAGCTAATGTAGACATCAGAGGACACGGGCCAGGCCTCCTGGGTCCAGGTTGACTTGGAGGAACTGTCATGAGCCCATCCTCTTTCCCTTTGCTCTCCCCTGCTCTTCATCAGTTTTGGACCCCTCCTGCCTGATCTTAGGCATCAACTCTCTTTGCTGCCATGTGGTATAGGATATTACAATGCACACATTAGAGTTCTCCAGGTTTTAAATTTATCAAATTCTAGGGAGTACATATTAAGTTGTTCCAGATAATACTATTTTTATTGGTTTTATTGAGATCTACACTTTTCTCTGCTTGCCTTCCTGCTTGTTCCTTCCCCTTCAATCCCCTCCCATGGTCCCCGTGCTCCCAATTTACTCAGAAGGACTCATCTTTTTCTACTTCCCATATAGATTAGACCTATGTATGTCTCTCTTAGGGTCCTCATTGTTGGCTAGGATCTCTGGGATTGTGATTTGTAGGCTGATTTTCTTTGCTTTATGTTTAAAAACCACTTATGAGTTAGTACATATCATAATTGTATTTCTGTGTCTGGGTTACCTCATTCAATATGATGTTTTTTAGATCCATCCATTTGCCTGCAAATTTCAAGATGTCATTTTTTTCTGCTGTGTAGTACTCCATTATATAAACATATCACACTTTCTTTGTCCATTCTTTGGTCCAGGGTCATTTAAGTTGTTTTCAGGTTCTGGCTATGACAAACAATGCTGCTTAAAACATAGTTGAGCCCATGTCCTTCTGGCACAATTGAGCATCCTTTGGATATATACCCAAAAGTGATATTGCTGGGTCTTGAGGAAAGATATTTTCTAATTTTCTGAGAAATTGCCATACTGACACCAAAGGAGCTGTATCAGCTCTCATTCCTACCAGCAATGCAGGAGTGTTCCGTTTACCCCACAACCTCTCCAGCATAAGTTGTCATCAGTGTTTTTGATCTTGGCCATTCTTATAGGTGTAAGATGGATCTCAGAGTTGTTTTGATTTGCATTTCTCTGATGACTAAGGATGTTGAACATTTCCTAAAGTGTCTTTCAGCCATTTTAGATTCCTCTGTTAAGAGTTCTCTATTTAGGTCTGTATTCCACTTTTTCATTGGATTATTTGTTCTTTTGATGATCAATTTCTTGAGTTGCTTGTATATTTTGCAGATCAGACATCTGTCTGTTGTGGGGTTGGTGAAGACGTTTTCCCATTCTGTAGGCTGTCGTTTTGTCTTCTTGACTGTGTCCTTTGCTTTACAGAAGCTTTTCAGTTTCCTAGTAGCCACACTAGTTTGCCATAGAAACCAGGCAGTAGTTGTGCTTGCCTGTAAACCCATAATTGAAGAGGATTATAACACAGGAGGTGATAGCTCAGGCTCAGGCTCATCCTGAGATCCCTGGAGGCAGGATCACCATTTAGGACTGAGATAGAGGTAAGAGGCTGTCACAGGCTGTTTAGCTTTTCTGGTCTTCAGATTGAACCTCAATATTTGTCTCTGAGTTTTTATTAATCATGCTTTATAAAACAAAAGATTGTTCTCTAGAAAATTACAATGGAAACTCCTTACCTAGGAGCAAAACCAAAGAATTCACTGAACATGAAGAAGTTGAGCTGGTTCCTACATGGAGCCTTCACCTCTACATTCTAGTCTCTCTGGTGAAGGAAGGTCCTCTACAGGCTACCAAAAGAAATGCAAACACCAACCAAGTCACAAAGCCTTCACCTACAGTCTGTCCTGCCTACGAAATATGCTAGTGCAATGGTGGCACAGAACTGGTGGCAGTAGCCAACCAAGGTTGGATTTGACCGAAGGCCTGCACCAAGGGAATGAACCCATACCAGACATTGCGTGGGTGACCAAGAACCAGAGACTACATAGCCCAGAAACCTAGGGTAAAATCCAAACACTACTGGATGATAAATAAATAAATAAATAAATAAATAAACAATGTTTCCTTTTGCTTGCTTTGAATTGTGTATTTGTGGGTCTTCTTGTGTGTATATACATTTGAAAGGATGGTTGGGGTGGTCACAGCTGGTAGATTCCTGAATTTACAGGCAGCTATGAGCTGCTTCATGTGAGTGCCAGGATCTTCTACAGAGTAATAAACACTCTTAAACAATAGGAAAAATCGTTGCCTATGTCATCAGGAGATGGACTGTGTACACTCCAGGTCAGGCCCTGGAATCTCTGGTAAGGAGAAGATGAGAGGGTCACACTGACCGGTGCTGATGAAGGAGAAAGTACAGTGGGAGAGACGTGAGTAGTTTGATGCTTGTAACACTGAAGATGTGATTTTGTCCTGGGAAAGAAAAGGAAGGACAGAAGGTTGGGTACATGAGGCCATTGGAAGGAACCAAATTCTTTCTGCTCTTCAGTGAAAGGTAATACTAATCCTGCATCTAAAATTAGTCATTTGGGATGAAATATAGCAAAGGACCTGAAAGGATGACAACATGCTCTTTTGCCATGTCACTGAACTTCTCTCTGTATTTCTCCCCTTTGTACTTTTCCCTTATCATTGAGGGCATTTATTGATCTCTTCACCGTTCAGTACTGATTTTCCCTTTCTCACTTGTCCCCCTTCTCATCATCCCAGTCACACAGGTACCTGAGCAGAAGTGTCAGGAGTGTGGAAAGACAAACTCAGCATCACAGCAACAATGTCCTCATCAGTACTGGGGATGGTCAAGGAGGAGGTGACCTGTCCTATCTGTCTAGAGCTTCTGAAAGACCCTGTGAGTGCTGATTGTGACCACATCTTCTGCCGAGCCTGCATCACTCTGAACTATGAATCCAGAAAAGGCAAAGAAGGGGAGGGCATCTGCCCTGTGTGCCGAGTGAGTTACCTGTTTGGGAATCTGAGGCCTATTCGACATGTGGCCAACATAGTGGAGAGGCTCAAGGAGTTCAAGTCCAGCCCAGAGGAGGAGCACAAGGTGAATGTCTGTGCAAAGCATGGAGAGAAACTCCAGCTCTTCTGTGAGAAGGACATGGTGATCATCTGCTGGCTTTGTGAGAGATCTCAGGAGCACCGTGGTCACCAAACAGCTCTCATTGAAGAGGTGGCCAATAAGTACAAGGTAGGAAGTGGGAGGGTGTGGGACACAGAGCAGGACACAGTAACAGATGGGAAGTCTCCACTTTGTGTAGATGTTTTTAATGTTCATGTCAGGTTCATTCATACAATCTAAAATTCAGTCTAGTAACTCTCAACAGTGGGACTAGTAAATGAATGTCATATGGCAGTGAGGAGAGTGTCTGTGTGGCCTGTGTAGTGTCACATGACTCAATTCCAGAACTCTGACTGCTGATGAATTTGAGGGTATAGAGGTCTACAGAGGAGTTCCAGGACAACCAGGGCTACATAATAAGATTCAGCTTCAAAAATAATTTGCAGTGCCAGTTGTGGTACTTGGGATGGATGTATATGTTTATAGAAAGACCAGGAGAGCTAACAAAATTTCCCCAGTTTTCTGATGCCAGAATCAAAGTGACAGGTGTGTACTTGGTGGGATGATTGACTGAGAGAGATTTCTGTGTCTGCCTGTATGGGGCTGTGTGTGTAAATGCAAGAATGAATTGAGCCGGAGACTGAAGATTTACCTACTTTATGTGCATAAATCATGGCAGATAATATTAAAAAGAGAACAGTCTTAGACCTCCTGTCTTTCCAGAAGGGGTTTTTGGCCTTTGGCTAGGAGTAGCTGTCCTACTAAGCACACAGCTCGACGCTGTTACAATTCCTCTCCCACAGCGGATGCTCCAGGCTGCCCTGGAGTTGCAGATAGCAAATGAAAAAAGATGTGACCAGTGGGAAGATGACCTTCAAAAAGAGAGTACTTCCTGGAAGGCAAGTGGGGACCCTACCACCTAAGGGAGTTAGCCTGATGCCTGGGAGAAACAAGGGCAAGAAGCTCTGTGGCTCTTCATTCCCTGGAGGCTGATGGGGACAAGAGCTCTTGATTGGTCCTCTCTGCCTGTTCCCTTGGAGCTGGGGCTGCACAGAGAGTGCATCACAGCTGAGCCTGGCTGTGTGAGGAGCTGACACCATGGTGGGAGCCTGGTGAGAATGGCACTGAGTCCTGGGACTTGATCCTGTGGTGCTTTCTGGAACTGTGACTGTTGGGAAGAAGCTTCAGAATAGTCACAGTTCTATTCTTGGGGTTAGCTTCTGTCAGGGGTTCAGAGGTAGAATCAGGGGTACTGCAGGCAGGAACAGAGTTTGGACAGCTGAGTGAAAACCGAGTCACACTCATGTACCCACTTTGGCTCAGGTGGCCTTGGCAAGATGACCTAAGGTCTTTGTTTTGGAATGTCATGAACAGACGCTGAAATGAGACAGATGGTTCCCTAAGACTGCCTTCCCTTCCCAAGCTCAGTTCCTGTGAGAACTCCCCATCAGAACAGTGAATTTCTGTGTTCCAGCCCCATTAGCGAACTAAATTTGTCTCCATTTTCTTATGTCTGAAGAACCAAATGCAGAGTGAGGCAAAAAACATTCAGAAGGAGTTTAAAGGACTGCGGGAATTCCTGGACTCCAAGGAGAAGAATGAGCTGCAGAAGCTGAAGCAAGAGTGGGAAGACATTCAGGACATCCTGGAAGATTCACAAAATGAGCTGGTGAAGCAGAGGGATTCAGTGAGAGACCTCATCTCAGATCTGGAGCAACAGTTGGAGTCCTCAACCATAGAGATGCTGCAGGTAAGACTGCATGCAGAAAGAGCCAACATCTGAGAGTCAGGACACCTGGAAGCCATTTCCCTCCTTCTGTGCTGCTGTGATCTCCCTAGTGAAGACAGTAGGGCTCTCTGGACCCTCCCTGGACTCTTTTCAGAACCAGTTTTAGAGGCTGGGGAATCACTGCAAGCATGGATGGCAAGAGGAAATTGTATGTTTTAGTTTATCAAGTACAGTACAGTAGCAGAATCATGTAGAGAAGTCTGTTGTATCATGGGTAGTTACTCCCCTGCTGAAATGTGAGCATGTGTGAAGCATATCCAACAGTCATTACTCACTTTATCTGAATTTGAAATTACTGGAAATGGTTTCTCCCATTGGATGTTTAGAGTTTCTCCCCACAGCCCTGATTCAATGGTCTGGTCAGTGGGAGGGGAGTTGCTATCCAAGACCTTAGGGAGTTTTCCTCCCTCTGTCTTTGAGTTTCTGAGATGAAAGGTACTTTCTTTATCCTAACACGTATAAATTTTATACTGTATTTTATCTCTATCACACTTTTAAATCATTTAAACCAAAGGTATATTCTGGTGATGAAAATCTCTGTAAGAATTTGTTTCTTTTGTCTGAATTGTCAATCTCTTGGTAGTTCTAGGAAATTTTCATGCTCCTTTAATTTCTTGGTTTCCATCATGTTGATTTAATTATTATCGAGGACACTCCTTTATCACTATGTTAGATGGAATTAGACATATTTGGCTAAACTAAGCTAGTTCACAGAAGTAATAACTATAGCCACCATACTCTACAAGCCTGAAATTGTATGTCTTGATCAAAGAATTAGCCTACCATTCTCTGCCTCCAACCCCTGATGATCCAAATCCTAATCCTTACTCTTGTGAGATCAGTTTTTGGATACTACACTTACTTAAATAGGATCACTTAGTGTTTTTTTTTTTTTTACCCAGATGGTTTAGTATAACACAAATGCTCCGAGTGCAGCCAGCCAAGTTACCACAAATGGCAATACTTGCTTTGAATGTCTAATATTTTAACCTCCATGTTTATCATGTTTATTTTATTCCTCTGGTTGTAGTTTTCCAGTGGGCTCTATTTTATCTGCTATGATAATGACTCAGTGAACGTGAGCATATAGATGTCTCAGTGAGGACAAGTTTAAACATCAGTTTTGACCTATAGCTAGAATTCTAGTTCTCTAAAAATTCTTTTTACCATGGATCCCATTTATTGGATTATGTTATATAAACTACATGCATCTACTACCTATGATCCCAGGACTTGAGAGCATCTCATACACAGAAACAAAAACATGAGAACATAACTTTGGAAATAAGATATAAGCTTCCCAACCTGCAGCCAGGTGTCCTGGCTCGCTCCTTTAATCCCAGCAGTTAGAACACACAAGCAAATGAAGGTAGATGAGTTCAAGGCCATCCTGGTCCACATAGTGAATTTCAGGCCAGCAGGGTTCCATAGTGAAAAACAAACATGGTCAAGGTGGATAGAGGAAGAGACTACAGAATGTACAGTTTTAAATGGAAAATACATAGTCCACTTCTAATGAAAGGCCCAGGGATCATTGCAGAAGGAGGGCAGAAAACATGCAAGAGCGCGAGGTGGTGGAGGAGTACAAGAGAAACAGCGTCTTCTGGACACAGCTTAGCAGCAGCACATAAGACCTGGGATTGGCTGTGACACCAAACCCAAGACCCGTGCAAGCCTAAACCACACCAAATTCCACTACGGAAAGTGGACTTCCATAGGAAGTTTAACCAGACCCAAGGAGCTCCTAGTAATAGTTATCTGTAAGGAGAAAGATCACATTTCTCAAAGAATTTAACTTTAGTTAAATCTACCAATATCCGGTAGAATCCGCACATGTGAGAACACTTGCATAGTGTTAGGTCTCAATCTGGGGACGAAGGACTCACAGAGCTGCCTACTAAACATAGCAAAGTGGACCTGGTGGGTCAGGCATCGATATCTGTCCAATATAAAGAGCCAAGTTAATATTGGACAGCAGAAAAGGGAAGATGGGCAAAAAGGTTTTTTAAAAAAAAAAAAACCAACTGTCCATTTTCATTTCTACATGAGTAGAACTTGTCAAGATGTGGTCCTGCCCATCATTCTCCCATCATTATCTGGTACAGACTCAGACCTTATGTGGTCTGGCAAGTAACAAAAACAGCGTGAAATCTTTCAGGAGGTCAGCTCTCATCCTGGCTAGTGGTGCTTTCCTTCTCCCAGTGTGAGATTCCTGGAGAAATTCCACTTTTAGAGGGGGTCATTGTTTCAAAGGTTTGTCAAATTGAGAGGCACACATGTCTCTTTAGAGTGACTTCTTTTCTTGCCTGAAAAACTGCAGAGAAAGAAGAAAAAGGAAAAGAAAGATATGGTTAGCTGGACCTAAGTATCAAACAATCTAAGCTTCTGGCCCTTGTGGCTTCTTCATTGTTAACATATTGAATTGTGTATAAATGACTGAAATAATATGAAAATAAGTTTCTAAGACATGTTAGTAGCAAGGATGGTGATAGGTAGCTGACATGGAACTCAGAAAAGACACATGTGTTTATATGTTTAGTTGTATGCACAGCAAAACCTATGTAAGTTTTCAAACCTTCATTTATTCTTCTTTGGTCTCCAAATTCTTATAGTATGAGACAGAAAATATTGTACTAGTATACATATAAAACAATTAATGGGCCTAGCATCGTATTTATTTCATGTCTTGGAGAACTTTGGGTGACAGATTTGATTCTCTTTGACTTTGTCTCTGCACCCAGTGAGAGTGAGACCAGGATTTGCAAGAACATGAGAACATGTTATTGAGTGTGTTTTCTTCTTTCTCTCTAGGGTGTGAATCATGTCCTAACAAGGTATGTGTGGGCTGACATGGAAGAATAACCCTGTTGTGTACTGAGAATGATTTAGTATCTGACTAGAATAAATCTTTCATGGGTTTGGGGGAATTTAGACAAAGTGTTATTCTGAAGTTGCAGTAAGAAGGAGGAGTATGCAGGGAAAGACAGGCTCTGACTGTTTTGTAACTACTGGGAACTGATTTGATTCTCTTTTAGGGGTCTGGGTAAGGGGAGTCACAGAGTCAGGCTCAGCAGTGGGAAGAGGCAAATGGAGCCACAGGAGCTTTCAGACTCCTTGTGGTTCCACCATTCTGTCCGCGCTCTGTGCTTGTGTGTGGCTCTGTCTGCAGCTCACAGGTACTTGATTCACAGATTTATTCTAGATAGGGTATGTCATCCTTGTCTGCAGGGTTCACAGAATTGAATACTGGGAAAAAGTCCTGTGGATCTGTGTATTTCGCGTGAGGATAAAAAAGGGGGTACAACTGCTCCATGTGAACCACACACTTCAGAAGACTGGAAAGCTGTGCCCTTTTGTGTAAAGAGTCACACCCAGGCTGTCAGCAGCAGACTCATGTTCTTGTGTCCAAAGTCCTGATCTCCAAAATACCACCAAGAAAGAAAATTGATGGAAAAGAAAAAGGGGGGGAGTATGGTGGCCAGGCAAAATAAAGAGGGCTTGGAGAATTCCAAACCTGCATTGCATAGCTACAGACCCAAACCCTCCAAAATGACATAGTTAAACACTTGGGGTTTGCTCAATCTGTAAGAAGTTACAACATTGATTCTCAGCATGAGGATATCTGGTTTTGTTTGTCTATTTCTGATTGTCGTTGCCCTGTGGGGTCAGGTGATGCTGGGCTCTGATTGGCTTCTCCCTATGGCTGGGACTGAGGCCAGACTCTAAGGTCAAGCTACAACTAAGGACAGGTAAGGGACAGGCAGATACATCTGACTGACTGACTGGGACTGCCTTGTGCTGAGGTCTGGATATTCAGTGCCAGCATTAGTTTGATATTTCAGTCTTCTTTTCAAAAACTGTCATCTCTTAAAAAGGAAACTGAAGAGTCAAAAGCTAGCCAAGAGTGTCCAGCTTGACGAAAGTGTTTGCAGTCCTAGCTTTTTCCAGTGGATTCTCCACACTCCATGACTTTATTACCCAGGAGCAGCTTCTGTGCCCTGACTTTAGTTGGTCCTGGAAAACACAAATTTTCTTATTTATTTGTTTGTTTGTTTGTTTCTTTGTGTCCCTCTGTCTGTTTGGTTGTTGGTCAGTTTTGCTGTTGTTGCTGTTGTTTTTCTCGCAGGGTTTCTCCGTGTAGCCTTAACGGACATGGAACTCATTCTATAGTCCAAGCTAGCCTTGATATCAGAGATCTACCTGCCTCTGCATCCCAAATAAAGGGATTAAAGGCTTCTAACTCCATGCCCAGCCCACATAAGATTTTTTAGTCACCTAAGTTTGATTTGTTTTGAAATTCGCTAATTCATCATTTCTTAAAAGTCTAGAATGAAGGATACAAGCTTAGGGAGCAAGTATTTGGTTGTGCAAGTGAGGAGCTCTGCTCCAAAGAAGTAAGGCTTTCCCAACATCACATAGCAAGTAAGCAGGAGGGGTCATGAGTGTGTCTCTCATGTCTGCAGAGTTAGTACCTACCCTCTCTTCCCCTTCTCAGAATTCTCAAGAGAGCTCTAGGACCTCTATGGTGAGAAGGATAGGAAGTGGTAGGGAGTCGATTGTGGTCAGAGGTCACACTGTTTGAGTTGTGGAAGTCAATCTTTTGTCCCTAGGAGTCAGAACTTAAGACTGAAAGAGCCTGAAACGGTTGCAAATAAACAGAGAAAGACCTTCCTAGCTCCAGATCTGAAGGGCATGCTGCAAATGTTTCAAGGTGAGAGCAGCTACATTCTGTGGTTGCCAGGGGGACTCTAGGGGTGGCTGGGGCTGCACACTCTGGTTAGAGAGTGATGTTTCTGATCATGGATAGAGAGAAACTGAGAAGAGCAGAAAGTGTGTCCCAGTGATGTCATCATATTTAATGGACAGCATCATTCATCTCGTCCTATGTCACAGTTTCCAGATTTTCCCCCACTCTGCAGAGCACATTGACTATAATGTTCTGATTCCCTTGCTTGCATCTAATGCTGTGCATTTTCATCATTTCAGGGTTCCAGGAAGCCCAGCACCACTGGGGTAAGGAGAAATCACACCATCAGCCTCTCTCATCTTGATGTCTTTCAGAGTTTATTTCTCTACTAATAATTACGTTTTATGTTATTGCTCCCAATATGCACAGCAATCTGCCTCTCTTTGTCCTTAAAAATGTCTCTACCAAATTCCCTCTCACTTTCTTCTCAGGCCTCTGCTACTTAAATCACAAAAAAGGCAGTACCTTGTTTCTCATGTGACTCTTAATTTATATGTTTTATTTTTCTGCAGTTCACGTGACCCTGTGTCATATCAACATTAAAAACATTGTCATTAACATGGACAAAAGACAAATACAACATAGAAGTGGTTATAGAAGAAATTTGCAACTTTCTGAGTCTTATGATTTAGGTGTCCTGGGGTTTCCTTCTATCCACTCAGGGAAACATTACTGGGAAGTAGACGTGTCTAGATGTGATGCCTGGCTCCTGGGAATAAACGATGGAAGATGTGCTCAACCCCAGCTTCCTTCAATGAATCAACAGAGCGTCAAAGCCAAATATAATTCTGATGTTAACCAACATGTAAATTATCAGCCCAAATGTGGCTACTGGGCTATAGGGATGACGAACAGGTATGTGTATAATGCCTTTGAAGAGTGTTCTGTCACCCACAATGCCAGTGTCTTGCTCCTCTCTCTGAATCATCCTCCCACTCGTGTTGGAGTTTTCCTGGACCGAGAAGCTTGCACTCTCTCATTTTATGATGTTTCCAACCATGGAGCTCTCATCTACAGATTCTATGAACCGAACTTCCCTACTGCGGTTTTTCCATATTTTAATTCTATGGGTTGTTCAGAGCCATTGACAGTCTGTGGGCCACCCTCCTAAGCCTTTCCCCATATCTGCACAGTGTCCACATGTCTGATGTATCTCATATATCAAAGCTCTGTGGGATCATTTTAACTTTTTTTTCCTGCTTTGTTTGGAGGGAACCATCAAACTGCCTTGGCCTAGCTGACTTGAGAGGCATGAGTCATAGGTTTTTTATGTCAGAGTACGTGGCTCCTGGGGTACGCTGGGCCTTCCAGTACCCAAGAGATGAATGTGCTCACTTAGGCATGAAACATTCAGGCTATATTGCATTCTCTGTTCCCCCTAATAGTCAAGGAAGCGTGGAAATTTGACAGGACAATAGGTATTAGACATTAATCTTGGGTACCCTGTATAACCTGCCATCTTCATTGTTTTCTGACAAGTAAAATGCATTGATCCTGGCAATTGCCACTATGATCTGTTTCTGATAAAGGTATAAAAATCTTATTGCTCTCAATAAAATTGTCACAGCCTTTATCTTGCTGTGGTCCCTTAACCTGAGACTATTTCCATTCCCTGAGGCCATATCAGGTGACCTTGCCCTAGTAAGTGACCCCTAGCACTCCCATTTTGTCTTTCTATTTTAATAATTTTTTTCACAATGCAAACCAGTATGGATTCTTTTCCTTAATCCAATTGCTTGTCTGTTTACAAGGCAATAATAATTCATCATTTTCCAAATTCCCAAAGACAATATCTGTTCCTCACAAGGTGAGGTAAGACCTCTGCTAACCCGCACTTCCTGTTTTGTGCTGCCACAGATGGAAGCCAGGGCCTTGTGCATGCTGAGGAGGTGCTCTGCCCCTGAGCCACTTGTCTCAGCTGTGCCAAGTCTCCATAACCCCATTCCTCTGTCACTGACAGAAGATGACAGAAAGTACTGATATGGGATGTACTTCTGTATATGTCTTTCTTTTATTGCTCATTAATAGATTTGATTTGGCTTATGGAAGGGCAGAACATAGCCAGTATAGACGAGGTATATATATATAGAGAGAGAGAGTAAGTGAATTCAGAGTGATACCATGTAGCTGCAAAAGGAAAGAGATGTCCTGAACCTTACCCGGTAAGCCACAGTATCGTGAAGATACACAGATTAATAGAAATGGATTAATTTAAGATGTAAGAGTTCCTTAATGTGAAGTCTGAACTAATAGACCAAGCAATGTTATAATTACTATAGCTTCTGTGTGATTATTCTGGTCAGGGCAGCCAGGATCAAACAAGCAGCTTCCAACTACAAAGTTCCTCTCCAGCTCTTCTATTAATTTTGAAAATTACATGTAAGTGTCTCTTTAGCCTTGGAATGAGTTCTTAGTTGTAGGTCAATTTAACCACATTGCTGTGCTTCCTCAAAACTTAAGAAAGAAATATCTCTAATAGTAAGCACTAACGCTGTGAGACAATGGTTTTATCCTGTAAAAATTTCTTTCTTGTACTTGTTTAATAAATGCTGATTGGCCAGTAGCCAGACAAGACGTAGAAGCGGGTCAACAAGAATGCTGGGAAGAGGGAAATACAGTCTGCGGTCATGACCCAGATTCAGAGGAAGCATAATGTGACTGCCTCACCAAAAGAGGTACCAAGCCACATGGCTAACTCAGATAAGAATTATGGGCTAATGTAAGTTATAAGAATTGGTTAAGAAGAAGCCAGAGCTAATGGGCCAATCAGTTTATAACTTATGTAGACCTCTGTGTAATTCTTTAAGACTTAATGGCTGCAGGCCAAAGTGGGACAAAAAAAAACGTTAGTCAAGACGCTAACACTGTGTTCAGAGTACCTGGGTTCTAATCCTGCCACTCCACATAGAAGTGTAACCCTGAATAGCAACCTCAAAAGCCTATGCTTTATGGGATTTTTGGTTTTGTTTGTTTTTTTGTTATTATTTGTTGTTTTGTAAATATTTTCTATAAAGAGTATACACATACTATAAGTCAGTGTGAGAAAATAAATATGGATGTGTTAGAAGACTCTGAGGGTCAAAGTATCGTCCTCCAAGCCCAGTGACCTGAGTTCCATCACTTAACCCACATGGTAGAAGGAGGCAGCCAACTCTGACCTACAGATTATCCTCTGTGTTGACACATATGCAGTACACACAGGCCTAGACACATTCACAAATCTAAAATGAGTTATGTAACTGTTTTAAAAGGAAGTTCAATGCATACAAATCATCCAGAGAACACTCCATACATGGTTGTTCTGATAATTACTGAGTTTATGTTCTGATTCCATGCAAAAGTCAGGAGAAGGGACACATGAAGATTTCTCATTCCTGATGTCAAATTTACTCTAATATGCTGTAGATATCTATGATTATAACTTGGTTTTCACATTTATTTTGGACAGGATAATTGTAGTGGTGCTACATTTGTTTCTTATCAAATATGTAAATCCTATGATTTCCATTTTACAGTGAATGGTGGAGATGCCAGTGATGCTGTAAACTTCCCTTGTGCTGTGTTGTGAAATGTGAACAATAGAATGCTTCTAGGAACTTACAGCATGTCCATGGTAGGCAACATGGCGCCTGTTTGTCCCCTTCTCACTGTAACTGTAATAAAGGATTGTTGAGGCTGAGTACCAGAGCCCGGCATAATGGTTTTGATGCAGTCCTAGCACTCAGGAGGCCGAGATAGGAGGTTGCTGTAGATCTAGCCAGGCTCAGTTACAGAGTCAGACCCTGATGCATTTTGTCTCACCTTTAAAGAAGAATGTTCCAGGTTCTGGATGAGGTAGTTGGTTCAACGGGACACGGTGGAGAATTGGTGGGCAAAAGGAGTTTATTTTGAGTCAGTTTGCCATAAATAGAGAGAAGGGCAGAAGTGGGGAGTTAGGGGGGGTTGAGAGAGAGAGAGAGAGACAGACAGACAGACAGAGACAGAGAGACAGAGAGAGAAAGAGAGAAAGAAGACCCATCATGGTGAGTGCTCCCAGGAGAGCTCAGGGCCCACTAACAAAGAAGACTGAATGGAGAGATCTCTGAGGAGTACCAGGGTCCTGGTTGCTGAAGAACAAGACTCAGACTTTGTAGGATGGAGGGGTAGGTTCATAGCAGGCGCCTGCAGCCAGGCTCTCTAATTTCCAGGCAGGAGGCAGGACAGACGTGTGACACAACATAGGATGCTCTGTCATGAGAACTTACCTAGGTTAGTGTGACACCAGCAAGGCAGCTCCTGGGGACTCATTTTGAGTGAAGCTCCATCGGGTCTCTATGTGTGACAGCAGAGAGGCAGTTACAGGGCAGCATGTAGATTGGAGATTTAGCACTAAATGCTGGCAGAGTATGCATCAGCTACTCAAAACATCACCACGCTTTGAAGAATTACAATACCTGTATTATAAAATATCAGGGCAGGTGTGGCACACGCCTTTAATCCCAGCACTAGGGAGGCAGTTGTAGGTGGATCAAGGTGAGTTCAAGGATAGCCTGGCATACAAGTGCTAGTTCCAGAACAGACTCCACACCTACAGAGAAACTCTGTCTTGAAAAACCAAAACAAACAAAAAGTAAAAGATGATTTTATGTAAATTTTAAATTATTAATTCATTCAAGAAAAGATTCTATCTTCTTATCTCTCCAACATTCTTTTTGGTTCATATTTCTTCCATAATTGTGTTTCATGGGAAAGCCTTTCCTGTGTTGAAATAAATGTCAGCGTGTATTGACACAGTTAGACTCACACACATTGCCGCACTGCTTAGCAGCGTGGTCAGTGCTGTGCTCTCCTGGCTGCCTTCATTCTTGTCACTGAGGTTCAAGGCTGATGGCAGACCTGACCACAAAGTCAAATCTTTGCACAAAGACTGGAGTGGAATTGTGTCTCAGAAAGTTCATGAAGAGCTAGATAGCTGTCTGAGGATTTTATGTTTTTTATTACCAAGGAGGCCTTAGGAAGAAACAGAAAAGTACTGGATCAAATCGATAAAAGACAAAGATGGTGGCTCATCCCTATAACACCTGTACTTGCTAGATTGAGGAAGGAGTACTGCCAGCGGCTGGAGACCACACTGAACAGGAGAAAGCTCCAGCCCAGCCTGGGATGTGAAATAAAACGTTGCCTCCAAACCAAGACCAAACAAAAAGTTGTAAAGAATTTTCTATAATCATTAACAATTCAGAAGAATCAGATTATAATGTTGATTGACAGTCATTGTGTTCACAGCAAGAACAGAAGTTCAGTCTCTTGACCTCATCAAGGTGTAGAGTTTGGGCTAGGGGTTTAGCTCAGGGATGGAACACTGGCCCAGCATTCACAAGGTCCTGGATTCAATCCCTGAAGGGTAAAGACCAAATTAAAACGACAGCAAAAGCACATGGGCTCAGCACTGGGGCGGGGGGGGGGGGGAGTTAAATCTCAGCTAGAGGTCAGGCTGGAGTGCACTGTAAGAGCCCATCTCTAAAAATAAGAATAGAAAGAGGAGGACACGACAGGTATGTTAAACAAAACTCAGACTACGCTGTCATATCCTGCTGTCACTGTATATGTCATAATTTAGTAGATCTGAGAATACAAGGAACACATGAGATAGGTGTGCAAAAGTGGGGTGAGACTGAAAATGGGGACGGCTCATTTCCCTGATACAGCGTTTCATTTTTAGATAATTCTCATGTATCTCAGGCTGTCTTGACATCAAAGTCCCCTATTATTGAGAATGGTCTCTAAGCTCCTGAACTTCCTGCTGCCAGCTCCAAAGCAGTGGAATCATGTAACTTGTGGGGTGCCGGGTATCTGTCCCACCCGGTACCCCACAGCCAGCAATCCCCATAGAAAACAACAGAGTCTGCATTAGGTTATAAACAGATTGGCACATTAGCTCAGGCTACTTATTAGCTCTTGTAGCTTATGTTGACATATTGTTCTTATCTATGATAGCGACATGGCTCAGTACCTTTCTCAGCCGGGTAGATTACATCTTGCTTCTCAGAGGTCTGGACAGGAATAGGAGCAATGGACTTCCTCCTTCCCAGAATGCTCCTGTTCTCATCGCCCTGCCTCTACCACATGTCTGGTTGACCCGCCTATACTTCCTGCCCGGCCAATCAGCATTTATTTAAAACATGATTGACAGAATACAGAAAATTCTCCTGCACCAGAATCCTGTGGTGGTTTGAATAAGAATGGCCTCCATAAGCTCATATTTTTGAATACTCAATTTCCAGTTATTGGGTCTGTTTGGGACATTTTGGAAGGTATGGCAGTATTGGAGTATATGTGACATGGGTGTGGGCTCTGAGATTTCAATACATTCTGGGCATTTCAGGGTCTCTCTGTCTCTGGCTCAGGTTTGTGTCTCAAGTGTGACCTCTCACCTACAGCCCCAGCACCATGCCTCCCTGCCTGCTGCCATGATCCACACTGTGGTGGCCATGACCTCTAACCCTTTGAAACTGCAAGCCCCAAATCAAGCACTGTCCTTATAATCTGCCTCAGTCGTGGCATTTATCACAGAAACAGAAGAGTGACTAAGACAGACACATGCACGTGTCAGCACACCTGGGTGTGCACAGTGCTCAGGATCCAGCCCAGGACTCCACCCTGCTAGGCACCAACTGTGCCAACACAACCGCATCCCCAACTCTACACACATTCAGCTTCTAATTCAGGGGATGCTGAGGCAATAGCAACTGTCTCTTATAGAAACTCTAACTGGAAGGAGACCTGCAGAAACATTCTTAGGAGGGATTCCTAGAAGGGATGTAATGAATGTATCAGATCAGCACTGGGCAGAGGCACTGCTCTGGGCAGCAACAGAACACCTAATCTGCAGGACACCCCTGGGCAGCTGGAGAGCCCCTGCAGCTTGCTAGTTTCACTGCTGTGAGTGTGGGAAGTGTCTCTGCAGGACTCAGCATGGGGCTCCTCCCATCCTGTCCCTGCTGGGTGGGAATCTTGATTGTGAGCAGCTGCCCTGAATTGCTGCTTCCTCTCTGTTCTCATCCTGTAAGTGCCCAAGTCCAGCTTCAGAGGACACTAAAGTTCCCTGTCCTCACCTTGTCTTTCCTGTCCTTTGGGCCACTCCTGCCACACAAAGCAAAACCCAGCCAGGAGCTCAGGTGCAAAAGGAGCCCATGGGGAGGGCTTTCTTTCCATCAAGGGCAGCTTTCGCCAAGGCCAGCATCTTTTAGGGTGACTGTAGCTCTGTAACTCTGAGATATGTCCCAAGTTCCTGGAAAGCAGAGCAGACCCAGGGTGACTGGTTTCCTCTGGTGGTCAAACCTCAGATACCGATATGGTGGCTCCCATTGGTTGATAGGTCCTTTGATTCTCTCTCAGTTTCAGCACTCTAAGTCTTAACTTTGATCAGGCTTAGTGATCAAACAGGTCCTTGGGACATTTACTCTGGCTCCTCTTGCTCCTCTCCACAGATTCAGGTCCTCTTACTTTTTTCTGAAGGTGTGAGAGCAGTTTTAAAAGGCAGAAATTGAGAAATTTAAAAGAAAACTCTGTCTTTGCTCTGGTGAGTTTGATTTCCAACTGAGAAGGTGCTGGGAAAGATGGACTGCTGGCTTCCTGCTGGGGGCACTAGGAAGGAGGGTTCAGTGGAGGCGTGGCCTGGAGAAAGACAGGTGTCAAGATCCAGAGAGCTCAAGGCTTTTCTACAGATGGAGTTCCTTCGATTCTCTCCTAATGTTAATTTTGGGCTACAACAAGAATCTCCTGTTGAAAGACTAACACTATTGTCTGTCCATGTCCTCCACCCCCACAAGACCCAGGACAGCCAAAACAATTTTATACAATAAAGGAACGTCTGGAGGCATTACCATCCCTGACTTCAAACTCTATTACAGAGCTACAGTATTGAAAACAGCTTGGTATTGGCATAAAAACAGAGAAGTCGACTAATGGAATCGAATAGAAGACCCTGACTTTAACCCACAAACATATGAACACCTGATTTTTGATAAAGGAGCTAAAAGTATACAATGGAAAAAAGAGAGCATCTTCAACAAATTGTGCTGGCAAAACTGGATTTCAATCTGTAGAAGAATGAAAATAGACCCATATCTATCACCATGCACAAAACTCAAGTCCAAGTGGGTGAAAGACCTCAATATCAGTCCGAACACACTGAACCTGATAGAAGAGAAAGTGGGAAGTACTCTACAACACTTGGGCACAGGAGACCACTTCCTATTTATAACCCCAGCAGCACAGACATTAAGGGCCTCATTGAATAAATGGGACCTCCTGAGACTGAGAAGCTTCTGTAAAGCAAAGGACACTGTCTCTAAGACATATAGGCAACCCACTGACTGGGAGAAGATCTTCACCAACCCCGCAACTGACAAAGGTCTGATCTCCAAAATATATAAAGAACTCAAGAAACTAGACCGTAAAAGGCTAATCAACCCAATTAAAAAATGGGGCACTGAGCTGAACAGAGATCTCTCAACAGAAGAAGTTCAAAGGGCCAAAACACACTTAAGGTCATGCTCAACTTCCTTAGCAATCAGGGAAATGCAAATCAAGACAACTTTAAGATACCATTTTACACCTGTCAGAATAGCTAAAATCAAGAACACCAATGATAGCCTTTGCTGGAGAGGTTGTGGAGAAAGGGGTACACTCATCCATTGCTGGTGGGAATGCAAACTTGTGCAACCACTCTGGAAAGCAGTGTTTCGGTTTCTCAGGAAATTCGGGATCAACCTACCCCTGGACCCAGCAATACCACTCTTGGGAATATACCCAAGAGAGGCCCTATCATACAACAAAAGTATATGCTCAACTATGTTCATAGCAGCATTGTTTGTAATAGCCAGAACCTGGAAACAACCTAGATGCCCTTCAATGGAAGAATAGATGAAGAAAGTATGGAATATAGACATATTAGAGTACTACTCAGCAGTAAAAAACAAGGACTTCTCGAAGTTTGCATACAAATGGATGGAAATAGAAAACACTATCCTGAGTGAGGTAAGCCAGACCCAAAAAGAGGAACATGGGATGTACTCATTCATAATTGGTTTCTAGCCATAAACAAAGGACATTGAGCCTATAATTCGTGATCTTAGAGAAGCTAAATAAGAAGGTGAACCCAAAGAAAAACATGTAGGCTTCCTCCTGAATATAAACCTTCATCAGGCAATGAAAGGAGACAAAGACAGAGACCCACATTGGAGCACCGGACTGAAATCTCAAGGTCCCATCAGGTGCAGAAGGAGAGAGAGCACGAGCAAGGAACTCAGGACCGCGAGGGGTGCACCCACACACTGAGACAATGGGGATGTTCTATCGGGAACTCACCAAGGCCAGCTGGCCTGGATCTGAAAAAGCCTGGGATAAAACCAAACTCGCTGAACATAGCGGAGAAGGATTACAAGAACAATGGCAATGGGTTTTTGATCCTACTGCACATACTGGCTTTGTGGGAGCCTAGGCAGTTTGGATGCTCACCTTACTAGACCTAGGTGGAGGTGGGTGGTCCTCGGACTTCCCACAGGGCAGGGAACCCTGATTGCTCTTTGGGCTGACGAGGGAGGGGGACTTGATTGGGAAAGGGGGAGGGAAACGGGAGGCGGTGGCGGGGAAGAGACAGAAATCTTTAATAAATAAATAAATAAATTTAATAAAAAATTTAAAAAAAAATAGTAAGACAAGGGCAGGTGAAATGTTTCAGTGGGTAAAGGTTGCCAGGCAACCTGCTTTTGATCCTGGAAACTCACGTAGGAGGAGAGAGCAGCGCCCTCGGGTCGACCTCTCACAGCCACTCTGTAAATAAATAAATAATACATAAAAAAGATAATAATGTCTTTAAAGAGAAGGTAAAGTAATATAAAAATAAGCCACATAAAGACGGTAAATACATAGGACATCTGGATCTTGTATAGTGCTTTGTTGACTTTGAATTTTTAAATGCTAATAAACAAAACAGTAGCTGCTGAGAGACATTGAATTATGGAAACTGTTCAATTAAACCAATCTATCTATTTTTAAGGTATCTTAACTTCAGAATGGAAATCAGAAAATGTGTTGCGCTGGGGGAGAAGTTATCCAATTTTTCCACAGGAAACAAAAACTATGAATTTCTTCAAAGTTAATGGAGATCCGTTTGATTAGGAGAAACCTCCTAAAAAATCTTGGCTTCAGACATAAAGGAAAAAAACAAGTCTACAAGACAGGAGACACATATGCTGATCCCTCTACTATGGGAATAGCTTTGAAACTGGATGAAACATGATAAATCTTGTTGGCTACAGAATACTCATGACATATTATTACATGTCATCCTTTTATATGAAATTGATAAAGATTTATATTACAATTTGGATATGAAGTCTGATGTGAACTTATAAAGTTGGAAGATGCCTTTTACCTGCTCAAACATGGAACAAAAAAATAATCTTTAGCTGGCTTGTGCATGCCCCACATTCCATATTTGTGTTAGTTAATACAGATATATATATGTATATATATATATAATTTAAAAGTTTGTGTTTTCAGGAAAAAATGACCAGATACCGATAAAGACAAGGTGATCCAGTCTCTCAGAATGCCTCTGTCACAATTTTCTCAAAATTCAGCACCCAGAACAACTTCATAGTCTAACCTCACAGACTATCCAGCCAAGACTTCAGATAAGCACTACACTTTCCCTTAACACAGAGACTAAACAAAAAAATAATACAGCTAGCTCTCCCAGGACTTAATCATTATCCCAGTGTTCTCATGGTCTCCTAAAGATGCTGTCACCACAAACAACAGGAATCAATCTAGAAAATATAATGTCCACATTCTCAAGAGATGGAGTGGAAGGTTTTTGGTCATTCAGTAGGTTATGGCTGTTTGTTATTGTTAAGGGGGTTGGTTACAAGTTGTTACTAGTCATGGTAAGGAAAGAAACTAAGCAAGAGATTTTGGATTCAAGGATCTCTTTCTGAAAAGAGAAGGGATATAGAAATTATATGATAAAAGATTATTAAGCCTACTTTTAACTAAAAAGCAAATATTAATCTCAAATATTTTATGTTGGTATGTATTTTTGTTTATTGATATAAATTTAAGGTTATTTTTGTTGAACATTCTCTATATATGTTTCTTGCTGCAGTCCATAGGGATCATGCAGTAAGATTTCAGATGATAGAGCAGAAGGCTGACCCACCAGAATGAATGCATTCTGATGGAGATAAACCCAGTTCACAAGGCGCTGGACCTACCACCTTTTGTATATGAGCTGATTCTTACAGTAGATCTCTTATGAAGCCATAAGCACTCTCTCGGTGCAAGATTCAGCAGACTATGGATTATTAGTCACAATTTTTCCCATGTGCTGGTATATTGGGTCATCCCCAACTCTATGGGACCTCCAGTGGGAAATTTAGTCATGCAGTCAATAACCTTGGTTCCCACAGTCTAATACCTGCTTTGTTCCCTGAGATACATTAGAAGCCACCTACTGTAACTATCTTCTGTTTAGCAGGTCATGCAGTCAGGAAAGGAGTCTTCCATATGGGTCACATTTGGTACCTTCATTGATAAAAGGACATCCAAGATCAGAGAATTGTCTTTGTTTTGCATGTGTGTACAAACTGGAAACTTTGCAGAACAAAGAGAACAGCAGGAGAAGAATAAAGAAACTGATGCATACAAGTATGCAGTAGAGAGTTCATTTGTACCCTCAGATCCTTCTACATCCTGTGCTTGGTGTGAGTCCTCTTCTGAACCCTGAGGGGACACTGAGGCTGGCACTTGGGGGTCCCCGATAGTTCCTACTCTTGTTTAACATTTTTTGCATATTGATACAAATTTAAGATTATTTTGTTAAACTGTATATATGTTTCTATTTCTGTTAAGGTGATGTACTTATGCAGTTCAGTTAAAGCTGTAATGTGACATTCTAGTCCTTAAAAGCTCTTTAGAATAATGAAGAAATGCAGGTTGGTAGGTAGCCATCTATAATAATCAAACTTATAATCATGTTAGATATGTTTTCAAGGTTAAACAGAGATGTATTTTAGATAAATAAGTGGTCTTCAAACACTTCAGAGACATACAGAATATGGCATGTTTTACCATCTGGAGTCTTTAACATGCTGAGGTCTTCATTAAAGGTTAGACTTCATCCTCATAGGTTGGCTTATTTTCCTTTCAGGGATGACAACCTGGCCCTGTCACTTATTACTGGTTCCTCAATTCTTCCTTTTAAATCTTAAAGAAAGCCTGAATGCATGACATGCACAATAGCATGATATGGACGATATCAAGATCTGCCAGCATCTTATGAAGTATTCTAGTTTCTCCAGCTATAGCAGCCTGAGTGCCTAGATAGCCAAACACATTAAAAAAATCTTCCTAGATGGTCTTCTATAAACAGGAGACCCCAAATCTCTCTTCTCAAAGTAAAATATTTTAAAAGAGTTAAAAAACCTTTATATTTTTGCTCTTGTGATAAATGAAGTCTGCCAGTTTCTAAGATTCATTCAAAAACTTTTCCTTAGCCTGGCGGTGGCGTACGCCTTTAATCCCAGCACTTGGGAGGCAGAGGCAGGCGGATCTCTGTGAGTTTGAGGCCAGCTTGGTCTACAAGAGCTAGTTCCAGGACAGGCTCCAAAACCACAGAGAAACCCTGTCTCGGAAAAAAAAAACTTTTCCTTATTGTTGAAAATTTATAGGTGTATTTTCCCTGTAATGTCTAGAGAACATGGCAAATCAACAAACATCCTGAACATCTGGCTCTTATAACCTTTCCAGCCATTCTTCCATGACTTTTCCTGAACCTGAGATGCAGAAGTTGCATTGCATCTGTACAGTTGGGGTTGGCCTCCATACAGCCAATTATTTTCTGCATTTTAGCCAATTGTGAATCTCTGTATTTTTAAACAAGGTCAGTAAAAACACAATACCAATTGACACACCAATGCAGGCAGGGGAAATTCTACATGGTTCCACCCCGAGACGAAGAGCTAGAAGTGGCTAGTGGCTGTTGAGAGAGAGATAATTGTTCTCTCCAAGGATATACACACACATAGGTGTCCAACCCAAAGTGGGCAACCATAGACACGTGCACATATAAGCCAAACTAAATGGGCTCAGTAGATGACATACTAATATGTGTGGGCACGTGTGTATGTGTATAGGTGTATACATGTAGCAACAATTAAATAAGAAACGATGAAGTGACATAGGAGTGAGGAGAAGAGAGAGGAGGGTAGCAATAGTGCATTGACGTGGAGGTAGTGCTCACATACAAAATTATCAAAAGTAAAATAAAACTATCTAAGACCTTTTTAAACTTTCATATTATTCCAGTACTTGGTTTGTATTTAGTAATCCTACCACCTTTATTTTCTCTACCCTTTGTTGTATCTTTTCTGTATAAATTACACTTTTCAAGTCTCTTTACACTCCTTTTTGCTCTTGATTCTCACTGCAAACCTGTCTTAAAGTAACTACCAGTAGCCATGGCATGTGTTGAGAGGTGAGGGTGAGGTGCACTGAAATTCCTCTGTCAGATTATCTGGTCTCGCACCTCTAAAATCCGTCTCAGGTGTCGATAAAATGTAGCCAGGTTCTTTATTGGAGTGTAATATGCATAGAGGGCCTAGTTCATCTGTAACTTCCCACTGTCCACATTTCTATACATATGATCTTCTGAGTTTGCACAAGAACATCCTAATGGGAAAGAAGATATCACAATGATGATTACTTCTGCCATTCTGAGTATCTACTAAGATTGACACCTAAAGAACATAAAAGTTTCCTCTAATGTAAGCGGAGACTGCATGCTTGTTTGCCACAGCTGTATTAATTAGGGTTCTCTAGAGTCTCAGAACTTGTGGACTTTACTGGGATGACTTACAGGCTGCCATCCAGCAATGGCTAGTTGTGAATGGAAAGTCCAGGAATCTAGTAGCTGCCACAAGACTGGGTGTCTCATCTGCTCTTCTGTGTATGCTGGAATCCCAAAAAAGTAGACTTTAGTATCAGTAAACGAATGGGTTGCTGACATGGCGAGGGCAAGCAGGCCAAGAATGAACCCTTCCTTCTTCCATTGCCCTCATATGGGCTTACAGAAGAAGGTGTGATCCAGATTAAAGGCTCGTGTCTTCCAGCCTCAAGGTCTGGATTAAAGGCATGTTGTCTTCTCGCCTCAAGATCCAGATCACAAGTGTGCCCTCATTTCTGAATTATAGTTAGTTCCAGATACAGTCAAATTGGCAACCAAAAACAGCCATCACACCTGCCAAAATTTGTTGTGCCTACAGTTTAATTCTCTGGACTTTCAAGATGTATGTAAAATAGTGCCTCAATTACATACTCATACCACTAGGTGGCAGTAAGAATTCAATCCATCTTTTGCCAAACCAGATTGGATTGAAACTTTTTCAGTTTTATTTGTTGTTGGGGATTGCTTGTGTTTTAAACAAAGTCTCTATTTGAAGTCTTGGCTGACCTGGAACTCACTATTGTAGACCAGGTTGGTTCTGAACACAGAGCCTAAAAGCTTCCTTCTGACAGTTTTTCTGGATTCACTTCTTTACTTCTTGTTTCTGTGTCCACTGGTCTCTTAACCTGAGCTGGCCAATCTCCAGAAACTGTAGCTGCACAGGACTCTGTTTCCCGTGATTTGTATACCAGTTTATCAACTCATGTCCAGAAAGCCCAGAAAACACATGGTCACAGGCCCTGTGATAAACCGATTCACTCTTCTCCTATGTTAGATTTTTCACAAGGACTTCAAATCCACTGTAGTCTCTCCAATTTAAAAAGAACCTCCTCCTATTCGACGCAACCTATAAAGAAATGTAATTTAGTCTAACACAATTGACTCTATTTTTGACATTTTCATTATTTAAAAGTACACACAAAAAATAAAGAAGTCTATATGCTTACAGTGTACCTAGAGCTTTTATAGTAATCTCTTTTTATAATAATAACTTTTTATAATAATCTCTTTGTGTGTTTATATATCATATGCATTTCATGTGCTAGAAACTATCAGGGAAATTTTTTTTTCTAGCTCCCAGTTTACACTTTATGGTAAGTAGCAAAGAGAACATGCATTTGTGACTCATTTCTAAGGCAGCTGTGAAACTAATGGCCAATATGTTTCCACTGGTATTCAGTTTCTTTGTTTTGCTAGAAATGGGACTAATGACCTCTTAAAGGGAAGAAAAAATAGTCACTATAGTTCTATACATCTTTTGTTTGCCTTATAAAAAATACACAAAATAAACAATTTTGTTGTATTTTAAAAATGCCTTCCTGGAGCCAGCATTCCTCCCCAGATTTTGCCCTATAATTTTGTCCCCCAGAATTCAGATCATGACTCTGAGCCTGATTCATAAATCTCAGACGTCTTGCTTGACTGGTTTAACACAGGCATCTTAAGTGTTGCTCACTCAGAACTGAATTCCAACTCTCCACAAGTAGTCTTTTCTGTTAATATTTCATATTTCAATAATTAGAGCTTCCACCTGTGCTCTGACCTGAACTATAGACTCGCCCTGAAACTGCTTTCTCTCCTATCTGATCCCACCAAGTTCAGTCAGTTTGATTTCTTACACATAGAAACATTCTCATTTCTGGTACCTCCCCTACCCTCTTAGCCTGGGCCAGCATTGTTCTTGCCTGGGTGGCAGACATTGCCTTCTCCTTACCAATTACCACCCTCTTCCTTCCTATCAGTTATCCAGCAGCCAGAATGACACTTCAGAAGTGTAAATATGGTCTCTCCTTGGCATGAAGCCTTCCATTATCCAACTATAGCTACTAGGTGACAAGCAGAGACTTCTCAGGGTCCCTGAGACCTCATGTGTTCTCTTCTGCTCAGGTCTCCGCCCCGCTCTTCCCTCCCAGCCCCCGTCCCTCACCCTTTACAGATCTTCCTTCCTTGCAATGATTCACACTGAGACCTTTAAATGCTCTGTCCCTTCCCCCCAGATTGTTCTGCTCTCTATTATCCCAGCTATCTTCCTAGCTTTTCTATCGGCCTTTAAGGCCCCCTGTAAAGGTTTAAAAGCTCACTTTCTCAACGAATCTTTCATTTTCTTGTTAACCCCTCTTCTGTCATATTCCCCCCTCTGCCGTGCCTTCCCAGGAGCCACGTAGACATGACCTTCTCGTTATTGCATCGCGGTAGCCTCTGCTTCCTTTATAACAATCATCATAATTGCGAAAATGTTTAAGCACATGTTTGATTTGCTTAAAACAAGTTTCTCTCACTAGACTCTCTTTTCTTGCCGTTCCCATGCCTGGCACAGTGCCTATCCATAGGTGTCATTTTACAAACACTAAAATCTTCCCTCCACAGGACAACCCCATTGTGTTTAGTTTGTTAAGACCAGTGAGTTAAGAGTTACTAGAACTCACTTTTTAGTTGGGCACTGAGTCGATTTTCGGATCATGTCTGGTAGCTCCGCGGATTACAACAGAGAACATGGCGGCCCAGAGGGAATGGACCCCGATGGTGTCATCAGAGCAACTAGAACTTTGCTGATACGAACTTAAAGGAGTCCCTTCTTTGAGGCATCTGTGCTTAGAGTTTTGAGAAACCTCCAGCTATTCAACAGAGAGCTATAATTCCTTGTATTAAAGGGTGTGATGTGATTGCTCAAGCTCAGTCAGGTACGGTAAGACAGCCACATTTGCTATTTCCATTCTGCAACAGTGGGAGATTGAGTTCAAGGACACCAAAGCACTAGTACTGGCCCCCACCAGAGAACTGGCTCAGCAGATCCAAAGGGCAGTTTTGGCTCTTGAGAATTATATGGGAGCAACTTGTCATGCCTGTGTTGGAGGAAGAAATTCCAAAATGAAATGCAGAAGTTGCAGGCTGAAGCTCCTCATATTGTTGTTGGTACACCAGGGAGAGTGTTTGATATGCTAAACAGAAGATACCTTTCTCCAAAATGGAACAAAATATTTGTTTTGGATTAAACAGATGAAATATTGAGCCAAGCGTTTAAAAATCAAATCTATGAGATTTTCCAAAAATTAAATACAAGTATTCAGGTTGTGTTGCCTTCTGCCACAATGCCAACTGATGTGTTAGAAGTGACCAAAAATTTCATGAGAGATCCTATTCAAATTTTGGTGAAGAAGGAAGAATTGACCCATGAAGGATTCAAACAGTTTTATATTAGTGTTGAAAGAGAGGAGTGGAAGCTGGACACTCTTTGGGACTTGTATGAGACACTGACCATCACACAAGCGCTTATTTTTCTCAATACAAGACTCAAAGCGGACTGGCTCACAGAGAAAATGCATGCCAGGGACTTCACCATTTCTGCTCTGCATGGTGACATGAACCAGAAGGAAAGAGATGTCATCATGAGGGAATTCCTATCAGGGTCAAGCTGTGTTCTGATCACTACTGACTTGTGGGATTGATGTGCGGCAAGTGTCCTTGGTTATAAACTATGATCTACCTACCAATCGTGAAAGCTATATTCACAGAATTGGCAGAGGGGTCGATTTGGAAGGAAAGGTGTGACTATAAGCTTTGTTACTGCAGAAGACTAGAGGATTCTTCGTGACATTGAGACTTTCTAGAATACTACAGTGGAGGAAATGCCCATGAATGTGGCTGACTTTATCTAATTCCTGGGATTAGATAGTTTGAATATAGTGCTCACTGTTGCTGAATAGGGGATCACAATGTGCATTGTGCTTCTTTGAGAATATTTGAATCTTGTCTTAATGCTCATAACAGATCACAAATACAGATTCTGATAGCTAAGCAACTTTAGTCCTGAGCTCTTGTGAGGAAAGGCATTGGCTTTATCTTCTTTAGAGTTAGACTGTTGTGTTGGAAATAAAAAGATGGGGTCTGTAAAATCTATTTTTCTTAGAATTTTATTTCCTAGTTATGTAGAAATGGTTTTATTAGATGTTCTCTACCATTTTATAATATACTTGTGGACTAAAAGATATAAGCGTTGTATAAAATCAGCCAATTATGTTAAATTAGCATATCTGCCTTTATTGTATTTGTCATTAGCCTGATTAGAAAGATCCTTAAAAGTGATTTTTCTTTTTTTTAGAAAACATTTGAATGCATTTTGTTTGGTATTATATATATTCAATAAAGTATTTAATTAGTGCTAAGCATGAAAAAAATAGTTTCTAAAATTCATCAGATATATAGAGATGGAACGTTAGCTGAATGACTTAATGGGTGTTATTTATGGAACACGGCCAAAAATGTGATTGCTTCAGGCCTCAGCAAAAAAGACTCTCTTTAAGCAAATAGAGACCATCAAAGAAATGAGGACTAGTCTGGCCCTCCCAAATAAATTGGTTTTTTTAACTCATAGACTTTCATTCCAGAAACAACAAATGTAATCAATACATACATTTGTTATTTTCTTGATGTTCTGGGTGTCAGTGAGTCTTCGTGGGCCTTCTAATGCATTTGTAATCTTTTTAAAAAAGTAATTCTTCAATAGTTATTCAAATTGGCAAATCCTAGCCGGAGTAGAAGCACAGAAATAGAGCAACTCCATAAACAGACTATGGCTATGAATTGAATTCCCAGAAATGGACAAACAAGCAAGCACAGAGACACATACCAGATCAAACTAGATGGAATGGTAAGTAATAGATGATAGATAGATAGATAGATAGATAGATAGATAGATAGATAGATGTCATACATAGAGAGACACCATCCATTCCATCAGATGCCCAAAAACAAAGAATTAAACATGAATATGTGAAATTAGATTTTATTGAAGCATCATCTCAATGATAACATGGTAAAAAGAAACCTGAATATCTAAAATTCACAAACATCTGAAGAGTGTTACATCATGGTATAAAATGTATATATTTTGTAAAAATAAATGACTAAAGAAAGTATTAAGAGAGGGATCCCTTTTCTATGATTTGCTAATCTAAGGTAGAATTCCTTTTGGTGATTTCCAAATACTCAGGGCTTCTCAGCAACTCACATGGTATGTAAAGCCACTTTTCTTTCCCATAATTTCACCAAGGCCTTTTTCATCTCCTTGTTCCTCAGGCTGTAGATGAGTGGATTCAGCAGAGGGGTGAGCAGAGAATAAGCCAATGACAACAGTTTCTTGGTGTCTGGTGAGTACCTGGATTTGGGCTGTAGGTAGGTTATGCTGGCCGTGCCATAGAAGAGGGTGACAGACGTGAGATGAGAGGCACACGTGGAAAAGGCCTTCTGCCTCCCTGTGGTGGATGGCATCCTCAGGATGGCAAAGAGAATTCGGATGTAAGATAAGAGAATCAACAGGAAGGGGACCATAACAATCAAAATAGTGCCTGTGAAGGCATAGATTTCGAACAGGAATGTGTCTGCACATGCAAGCTCCAGCACGGCTGGGGTTTCACATGATATATGATTAATTTTACTAGGACCACAAAAAGGGAAGCTAAACACCCATGTGGTCTGCACAGTTGCTACCATGATCCCTGATATCCATGAGCATATCAGTAGTTTCAAGAAGACCCTTTTGTTCATAATGACCGGGTAGGACAGAGGATGGCAGATTGCAGCAAATCGGTCATAAGCCATTGCCCCCAGGAGAAAACACTCAGTCCCACCAAAGAGAAGAATGAAATACATCTGTGCAAAACAGCCCCCAAAGGAAATGGTGGCTTTCTCGGAGGTGAGGACCACCAGCATTTCAGGCATAATGGCTGTGCTGAAGCTTGCTTCCACCACTGACAAGTTCTGCAGGTACCGGTACATGGGGATGTGCATGCTCTGGTCCAGGAAGATGACAGTGACAATAATAGCATTTCCTGTAAGAGTCATCAAATAAATAACCAAGAAAACTCTAAACAGGTGTGCTTGGAGCTCAGGAAGGTGAGAAAAGCCCAAGAGGATGAACTCAACCACAGAGCTATCATTCTGCCTCCTCATTGCAGGAGTGGAGTCCTGTATTTTCTCAAAAACATAATGTACAACAGATGAAGTCCCAGGCAGATAGCTTCCGCCTGTCTTGTCCCCAGCACAGAGCATGAAAACCTGGGACCAGCATCACAGTTAGCAACCTGGAGGGTGACTAACCACTTCAGTTAATGAGTCCTTGAAATATAAATGAAGAAATTGATAATTCTTTCTAAGAAATATGGTCTGAAATATAAAATTGTGTATTGCAAGTTGTATGTTGTGTGGTTTGAAAATTAAGCACCATTTTAAAGCTAATAGAAATGATTTCTGATGTCTATCCTAACTCTATGCCATCATTGTAAGAATCACTTGCTTTATACAATAGTAGGTAAGTATAAAATTTAAGACCATAAAACACAAAGTCAATAAATAAGTATTTATGAACCTAACAAAAATTTCATAATAACCTAATAATTCAGTTATAGAAATGTTACATACCTTTTAATTACTTCATGGCCTCTTTTACTATTGCTATATATTACATGCATGTGTATTTGCATATACATATTATTCTTAAATACAACCTGCTCAGACTGTATAATGTCGCATACATCTATGTTAGATACATTTTAAAAATTCATTGCATTCAAGAATAACAGAATTGGATGTAATTGTTAAAAGTAAGAACATTGTATATGAACACATAGAGGAGGTTGTATTTTAAATATGCTTATATTGGGTGATACCTATAGCTTGTTTCAAACTTACTAAATGCTGCATAGACTGAAACTAGCCACTTCTATTAGAATTTACACAGATGTAACATGCCTATCCTTGTGGCCATGATGGCTTAGGGGAAAAAAACCCACTTGCGGGTCATCGCAGAGCTTTGATTTGGGAGCTTACACTCTCCCCTCTCTGTCTCTCTCTTCCCTTTCTCCAGTCCCCTCCTAGTCCTAAAGTTCATGAAATCATTAATTACTCAACAAGCTCTAACCAGTAACCAATTATTTTCTAGTCTCTGCATGGTCCCAAACACACTGGAGTACAGAAACCAATAAAAACTTCGCATGCTACAAGAGATAAGCATGACTTTTTAACAGGTTACTACTCCAACATGCTTCAGAACTCTGCCTCTCACCCCTTCTTTTCTTATTACAAAATGTTTTCCATATACAAAAATGTAACCCATCATAAGAACATAACTATGAAAGCCAAAAGTTTTGTTTGCTTCTTGGAGACATGCACAATGCCTACAACAGTCCTTGGCCTGTAAGACATAGTAAGGCACAACAGGAGGGCTCACTCACAAAAACCTGTTGTTCATTTCAAAACAGAGTTGTAAAAGTTTAGAAAGTCCCTAATACAAAGAAATGAACACCTCAAGTAATAGAAATGTTAATTGTTTTTATCTGACCATGTACACTTTATAAATAAATTGAGATGTAGCACTATAGCTCATAAAAATATGTAATTATTATGTGTTAATATACATAGAGAAAGAATTTAAATTCTAAACAAAAATAAAAATACTACCATGGGTGATAAAGAACAACTGATCTTTCAATACCTTAAAGATGCTAATGTCTTCGATAACTCAGACAATAGTGCTACAGTGGGCACTTCATTCTGTAGGCTTTGGCCTCCAACTGAAAAGGGTAAGCACTGGACTCAGTAACCAAGTGTTCTAATAAGAAATTCTAAGCTTTGGTTAGTGCACCAAAGTATTGGTTTCTGAAGTTCTGTCTGTTCTTCTCTCTGAAAAAGAAAACAAATGAAATAATCAAATACAAACCTAAAGAGTCAAATGATTTGGCTGTGCCTAATGATCACTGAGCACTGAGGTGTCTCTTGCAGAAGGTGTCCAGCAGTCAGTGAGGAAAAGGTTGAAGAAAAAACATACAACACAACACAAGCAGAGGCTGCTCTTCCTTGCCTTGTGGCTGTCTCAGTCATTCCCACACCCCAAAGCCACCTGTTGATAAATATGACTTAAGGCACTACTTTTGTAAAGTTACATGACAATTATGTGCCTTCGTTATTCTCTCTGTAAAGAACTTAAAATCGCAGCATGTGGATATTCTTCTGCTCTGGGATAACTAAACAGCCTTGAACTTGGTCCCTCGGGTGAGCGAGTTCAAGGGAAGAAGCTCAGAGCAACGCTCCTCCCTGTGTCCACTGGGGCCAAACCTCTTTTACACAAGAGAGTTCACCATAACATCTCCCTATAGAAATCAAAACAGAGGCAGAACAAACATTGTAAGCAGAAAGTGAGATGTATGTGATGAGAACGTGATGTAGAGATTTCATTAGGCAGTATACAGTCTATAAAATGACGGGAAACAACTTTAAAGCAAATAGGTCTAAGCCTGTGCAGTAGAAAGCATAGGCATCCCTGACCCAAAAATTTCTACATTTTCCAAAATGCAAATGCAAAATTTGAGGGAAAAAATCCTTATAGTTGATCTCATGTATAAAGAGGCTGGAGTCAGAAGCATAGACCAGCTGACTTGGCTTTGAGAACCTCACTGAGCAATGCTTCTTTTACTTTCTCTATAAAATAAAAGTAAGTCCCATATTCTATATAATCAGTATTCAATGGAAATTATACCACATAACCTCAAGGAAAATATTTTCCCTCTCAGAACTCAATCCAAATACCCTCCTGAATCACACTTGAACGGGACGACGTGTCTAGGCATGCAGCGATAGCATGCCTCAGGATGGTATGTGCTGCCACACACGAATTTTCATTTCCTTCACCAACCTGTCTCACAAAGGCTTGTCTCATCCCGTTATAATCTGTGTCACCATGTCATTGGTGATGTTCGCCACATATAAGCAATTTGTGAGAAGTCATCAAGATGCAGAATGATTTATGCCCTTTCTATGTGTATATAATAAATTTTAGTGAAGAGGTGCATAAGCTGAACACGTGTTATAGTGGATAATAAGAAAACAGCAACAATATCAAGACCAAAATATTATTTAGCAGTAGTTCTGAAATGTACTATGCAACAATCTAAGTTATTTTGTTAGTTATAATATGGGCCTGTACATTTAGATTCTACCCCACAGCCTATTTCCTGTCTAACCCCGCCGCAGCTCTCTGGGATAGAGTTAAGGAGTAGTCTGTAGTGTGACTTGACAGCTCTTGCTTGTTCCTGGCTTCTCAATGTTCTTTTCATATAAACTGTGTTTAACTAAATCACATGGTGAGAAACTTCCCACCACCCATAAAACTTTATACAGAGCAGACATTTTCTTTGGTCTGAAGACTGGTCTAGAGCAATGGCTCTCAACCTTCCCAATGATGTGACCACCAACTGTAAAGTTACTTTTGTTGCTACTTCATAACTGTAATTTTGCTACTGCTGTCAATCGTAATATAAATATCTGATATATAGGATATTGGATATGCAACCCTGTGAAAGGATCATTTGATCCCACCCCCAAAGGGGTCATGACCCACAGGTTGAGAACCACTGGTCTAGAGACTCCTTGGGGCAGGGGTGAGGGTTGCTTTGGGAAGTGTGCCAAAGGCTTCTTTCTGAAGAGGCCAGATTAGTTTAACTACCTATCTATCTATATCTATCTATATCTTATTTTCACTTTTAATGCAGTTTCTTTCAAGATTCTAAAGATTAAGCCTCTCTTTCCTTTTAAGAGCCCATCATGTTTATGTCTCCATAGAGTACACTGCTTCTTTCTGTCTAATACACGACTCCCACTCCAAACCCCCAGCCCCCAGTCATGGCCCTGAGGCCTATTTATTCCAATAAGCCTCATTCCTCCAGGGAATTATGTGTTAGCTTCCTTTCCAGAGCAACAGCTCTAATGCTTCTTTCTATTTAACAGGTACCAGGGTTTAGAATCAGACTTTGACAAACCAAAAAACCAGGCTCATCCATTCACCCTCAACAGGCCACTGTAAATAGTGAAAAGCTGAGAAAGAAAATTTATCCAGCATAGCTACATGGGCAAAAATAAAAATAAGTCAAATGAATTCTCAAGTCCACCACTGGAGTCTTTACCTGAAGTTCAAGAGAGAGCAAGAGGTGTGCAAACTCATCTGGCCTGGCCTGGATGTGACCCTGCCCATCATCATCTACATTGTAGTCTATCCTGCAAAATAATTTCCAAAGTGTAAGAAATGATAGAAGTTCTTTGAGACAAGTCTCCTTTCTGGCTACCACTACCCTTTTTATTCCCCCAGAATTTTGGGAAATTCCAGACTCCTGGAATCCTGTGTTTTGGTAGTCCTGACAACTAGAAAGAGGAATGATATGTGTCTTTTTAAAACAGTCTTAGCTCTTGCCGGGACAGTTACAAGCTCACGTTATATAAAATAGTGTCTTTCAGACTGTGCCTTGCCTTGGCTCAAACAGCAGTTGACTCCATTTTGAGTGCAAGCAAGGCCCTCTTAGTCCATCTGTATGCAATGATGGGCTCCAAGTTGGCATTAGAAGAGGAAGCAAAACAGCTCATAGAGAATAACTATAAATAATAAAGTACTGCACAAAGCCATATCCTTCATCCAAGGCTCTGTATCCATGTTGTGCTAACTCTTCTTGGTGAGACATGAAGGAATTTCTACTCACCATAGACAAGGAATTGACAATTAGCCAAGATAACAATTCTACCAAAGTCCAGCTTAGTAAATCAATGAGTTTCTTAAGGTTTCTTACTGGTAAGGGGTTATTACAGGAGCAGGAATGACTCAAAGGCAGATGCAGCAGAATGGGAAACAACAATGGAAACTGACAGTGGTTTACAGGCAGCTAAAAGGTCGGAGAGTCTCCCTCAGCAAGTGCTCCTGTTTATATGAACCTTAGGGAGGGGACTTGTGAATCATATAACTTCCTGAGACTGGTGAGTGGTTGACTTTCTGAGCCTTCTAAGTTTCCTTTATTAATGAACCCTTTCCAAGATGGAGTGTTTCAATTCACAGGAAACGTTGCAAACCTGCACAGCCCATCTCTTTTGAATACAATTGATACAACTAGTGAGATCTCTTCTTGCTATTTAGGACATTGCAAATTTTCATTTAACATCCCCTTGGCTGCTGAGTTGGAGACCAACTACCATTTGCTTGGAATGAAAGATAGTGAGAATTATAAAAAAAATCATTATACAGGGATGATCTCTGAATGTTTTACAGATATGTCTTCTATGAAGACAGGAAAACAAACATAAAGGAACAAAGAATAAAAATGTTCCCACATAGGATGCCCAGGGGCCTAGGAAATGCTGTTATGAGACATTCAGACAAAGAAAGAATTCAACCAGGCACTCGGAGAAACCACAGAACTCTATCAGTGTATGGCAGGTCCCTAGGTAATGCTTAAGGGGTATGGCCAGGTCTATAAGTATTTCATAGCTTCTGTAGGGTGGGCAGCATTGTAATAATCTTATCTGTACTGATATTTTGTTTGTGATCTAACAAAGGAAGCTTGCCAGAAGATCAGAGTGTTAGCCATAGAGGCCAGGCATTGGCAGCACACACTTTTAATCCCAGCAAGTAGGAGGCAGTTGGATCTCTGTGAGTTCAAGGCCACCCTGGGCTACACAAGATTAAGGCGGTCTAAAAGAGAAACTGAGCCAGGTAGTGATTGCTTACACCTTTAATTCCTGTATTTGGGAGTCACATGCCTTTAATCCAATCACTAGGAAAGTGGAGGCAGGAAGGGATATGGTTGGGCAGAGGAGAGTGGAATGTAAGTGGGGAGGAGACAGGAGGTCAGGCATTCAGTCTGAGTACTAGTAGAGACAGGTTACCCCATTGGGTCTGAGGATTTCATAGAGGCGAGAACTAGTGACTAGCTACTTTCACTTGAACTTGTGAAAGCAAGCTAGCCTTGAGTTCTAGAGCTTTTTGCCATGAATTTTCATGTGCTGGGTGGGCAACCTGACAATGATGGTTAAAATATATAACCACAACAGGCCTCATCCCGTCGGCTGTCATTTCAAGAATCTGCCATAGAATACATAGTAAGATCACGAAGCAGATGAACATTCAGAACTACATGTTTATTGAAGGACTGTCTTAATGGCAACAATCTACAATGGCCTGTATCTATCAACAGTACAGAAATAAATCAATAAACTGCTTTATTGTGTGTTTTAGAAACATGTTCATCTTAAAAACAATAGACTATAGGGTTAAATAGAGAGAATACTTGATTATGTTTTAAAATATGATATGAATAATTTTAAAATAAATTCAAGGAATTTTAAATGTTTTAGAAATAAAGAATTTAAAATTTTATATTAAATTTTCAGAATAGATTATAAAATATTGTATAAAACCAAAATTAAAAGGATTTAAAAAGCATAAAAATAAAGAGTTATTTAAGAATGAAAGAATTAAACATATTCTCACCAAGAAATGTGGTTTTCATTGTTTTAATTTATACACAATTATGGTATATCTGAATGTCACATGACTCCTCAGCAAATCAGGTTGTGTTGAAAACCACTTTTCTTTCCCATAATTTCACCACGGCCCTTTTCATCTCCTTGTTCCTCAGGCTGTAGATGAGTGGATTCAGCAGAGGGGTGAGCAGAGAGTAAGCCAATGACATCAGTTTCTTGGTGTCTGGTGAGTACTTGGATTTGGGCTGCAAATAGGTCATGCAGGCCGTGCCATAGAAGAGGGTGACAGACGTGAGGTGAGAGGCACACGTGGAAAAGGCCTTTTGCCTCCCTGTAGAGGATGGCATCTTCAGGATGGCGAAGAGAATTCGGATGTAAGACAAGAGAATCAACAGGAAGGGAGTCAAAATGATCAAAATGGTGCCTGTGAAGGCATAGATTTCAAAGAAGAAAATGTCGGCGCATGCAAGCTCCAGCACTGCTGGAGTTTCACAGGAGATGTGATTGATCTCATTGGAGCCACAGAAGGGGAAACTAAACACCCATGTGGTCTGCAGACTGGTCATCATGGTTCCTGACAGCCATGAGCACATCACTAACTTCGTAAAAACTCCTTTGTTCATAATAACCGGGTAGGACAGAGGATAGCAGATTGCAGCAAATCGGTCATAAGCCATTGCCCCCAGGAGAAAACACTCAGTCCCACCAAAGAGAAGAATGAAATACATCTGTGCAAAACAGCCCCCAAAGGATATGGTGGCTTTCGTGGAGGTGAGGACCACCAGCATTTCAGGCATGACGGCAGTGCTGAATCCGGTTTCCACTGCTGACAAGTTCTGCAGGAACAGGTACATGGGGATGTGCAGGCTCTGGTCCAGGAAGATGACAGACATAATGATGGCATTTCCCATCAACGTCACCAGATAAATAACCAAGAAAGCCCCAAACATCTGCCGCTGGAGCTCAGGGTAGTTGGAAAATCCCAAGAGGATGAACTCGGTCACAGAGCTGTGATTCCCCCCTCTCATGGCTCGAGTGGAACCCTGGGCTGGTTCAGAATCACAGTTCCAGCTCCAGCTTCCATTCACCTGAGGAATTCCGCCAGAGCGCCACAGAAGACCATCTTCTCTTCACACAATTATCCATTTCAATTCTAGAATGGCTAAACACTTAGATTAATAAATCCTTTCTACATAAAAGGGGAAAATAAAGATTCTGACTTAGAAATTTAGTCTTTAAATAACAAAATGCTGTCAAATTCTTTTGAAGGCTATACGCCCTATACTTTGAATTAAATCATAGCCCTAAAATAAATACAAATAATTTATAACTCTTTCTGATTCTCATCCTGTTATTAGAGATATATCTTTTACTTAGCTATATTAAATATAAAACTTTAAAACATGCAAGATAACATGTAGAAAAGATAGAGTAATCATTCAGTTGTAACATTGTTATGCACACTTGTTTGAAATACCCACTGCATTTGAAATTAGGGTAGTTTGACAGGTGATGGTCAACATCCCATAAAAACTCATAGAAGATTTGTATATTGAATTTATCTACATTAGGTGACAATAACATGCTTGAACAAGTTTCAAGCTTAGTTGTTCCAGCCTAGAATGGAAGTGGTCACCTCTCTTGGAATTTATCTAAGTGTGATTTTTTTTTTAGGACTAAATGCTAGGGTACCTCCTTGTGACCTTGATAATCAAAGGAAAAGTCCATCTGGGGGTCATTATGAAACTTTCGTCCAAAAGCTTCCACTCTCTACTCCCCCTTATCTCTTGCCCCTCTCCCTGACTTCTTCTACATCAGGAAGTTCATGAAATCATTAAGTACTAACTCAGCAAGCCCTGATCAAGTAGCTGCCACTGTACAGTCACTGCTGTTCTGTTAGCTTCTAAAACTGAGAGTTAAAGGCACTGCGTAAAACAGACTTCTGTCTACGCGCATGGCACACAAAAGATATCTCTGGCACACACCAGGGCTCTATCTCTTATCTCTACCCCTATAGTTTTTCCTATTGCCAACTGACATAGTATTAGTATTTTCTATATACAAATCCTACCACACACAGGAGTACAACTGGAGAGTGAAGATTTTTGTTGGCTTCTTGCATATATGCACAATGCCTGCAACAGCCCTGGATCATAAGAAATATTAAGACAATATTTCTAGAATAAGAGAAATTAGGAAAAATTAGGGTCTATTTTTAAGAAAAAGGGTATCTAAAAGAAAGGGTAAGCCAGTCATAACAGAGTGGGGGGAAATTGAGATGTAATAAGATATGGCTTGGGAAATTAAATGAGAGAACTCCTTTGTGTATAGATGGCAAGAAGAGATAACAATAATAGCCACAGGTTGTCATAGTAGAAGGACCATGAGGGTGAGGGGAAAAAACAGAAGGATGAAGACTGATGTGCTCAACTCAAAAGGTCCTGGAATGGTGCCACAGGGTTGGAATGGAGCCTTCTGCTCTCTCTTGATGTTCTGAAACACACAGGAAGTTGACCAAGGGAGATGAGGTAGCCAGGATCACAGAGAGACACAGCCATCTAAAGATATATAACATGACCTTCAGTGCAGATCTGTAGGACATTAGTAAAGAGTAGAAGGAACATTTGTTTATTCTTGAGTTGTCCTGTGGTCATAAATACAAGCCAATTGCCTGTATCAAAATCAAATACTTGTGCATATTTTGACTGTCAGAAAAAAAAAAAAAACTCCTAAAATTGGTGCTGTGGCTGGGGTGATAGCTCCATTGGCAATGAGCTTGCTCTGCAAGCCTGAAGACCTGAAGTTCAATCACTAGAATCCACACAAAAAGTGTGACTTGTGGCACACACTTTTAATCCCTATTCTGAGCAAGTAAGGACAGGAAGTTCCTTAGGGCTCTCTGACGAACCAGAGGATTCTAATCAGCAGGCCCCAAGACTCAGTGTTAGGCCTTGTATCAAAAACCAAGCTCCTGAGAAACACAACTTTGAACTCTGGCTTCCAAATTCATGCAAGCACTCACACACACACACACACACACACACACACACACCACACCTCCTGCAACAGGTAATATAGCCTCTGAGAAATCAAAAATTCATCTGTACTCAGTTTTAAATATATAAAATAATTGGTTATAAATTTTTAAAAATACTGTTTTATTTTTTAAAACTTTTATTGAACAAACTAACAATTTACAACAGAATAAAACTGTCTTTAGTAGCATGGTAGGACGGCTAGAGTGGGCAATTCGTTGTGCATTTCAGTATAGCTAATACAGCTAGTAAAGACTGGGAATGTCCCCGGCTAATATAGCTAGTAAAGACTGGGAATGTTCCCGACTAAAAGGAACAACAAATGTCTGAGATAACATAAACACCAATTGTTCTGATGTGATCATTACACACTGTACGCAAGTACTGGACATGAGACTCTGTTCTTCATACGTGTGTGAAATTACTATGAGAAAATGAAAAACACACTATTTGAAAGGCAAAAGAAAAAGATCTGTTCATTAAGACGAACTGGCCATAAATGCTTTCTCAACTATTAAAACCCTTTTACATTGTTCTAAACAACCCTAACAGGTAGTATTAGGCAGGCTCTCTTTTCTTTAAGCTTCATCTTGTACATGAAGAAAGGTAAGAGTTGGACTCACTGACCTAGTACATGAGTCCAGAACCTTCTAGGATTTGATAATTAATGTATGTGAACCACTAATTTCTGAAATCATCCTCTTCTCTCCTCTCAAAAGAGAAACAACAAAAAATTAGCAGGCATCAAACCAAAATGCCTCTTGATCCAAATTACTCGGCCGCACCAATGACGTCTGAGAGCAGCAGTATCTCTCTTCCACAGCATCTTCAGCCATCAGGGACAAGAATTGTGAAGGAAATCATCTAACAGGCACACAACACAAGCAGAGGCTGTGTCTCTTACTTCTCCAGGATTTCACACTTCGTTATCAGTAGTTTTAACATGAATCGAAAGTCCCTCAGAATATGATTTAGTGACTCGGGGCTGCTTTGTAACATTACACGGCATGGAGTCATGGGCCTTGGTGAATCACTCCTTGAAGAACTTGGAATCACTGCACATAGATTTTCTCATATTTGATATTGTGACTCAGGAGACTATAACTTGGCCTCTCGGGTGAGAAAGCTCAAGAGAACATGCTTAGCACTTGCTCCTCGAATGTCCACGGGGAATAAGCAACTCGTAGACGGGAGATTTGGCTTCACCATGACATCTCCCAATAGGAATTGATAATCAGAGGCTAAAAGAATACTGCAAAACATGGAAGAAGGGAGGGGTGGATGATAGCATGGCCTGGAGAGAGGGGGATTTGGCTGAACAAAACGCATAGTCTATACAATGGTGGGAAGCAAGGCAGGTGGATTTAAGACTCGGGCAGGAAGCCTGCAAATCCCCACAACCAGAACTTTCACCCATTCTAGAAGATAATGGAATCACTGAAATGCCTTATGAAAAAATACCATTGCAATTGATCTCAGGCATAAATTCCTGACTGAGTTGACTGGCTTCGAGCTGAACGCCTCTGCTTCTGTCACTTTCTCTGTAAAAGGAAAATACCATTATAAACCTCATAGGGCATATATAAACAGGCATTCAGGACTCAGTCCATGCTGCCTAGAACAATGGGAGACCATTCACTTCTCCCCAGGAGGGCAGAGAGGCGTTGCAAAGCCTGTAAGTGGGGCCTTGTCAGAATTCAAGGGACGTATACCAAGGTTCTCCTTCTCTACTTCGCATCTCTGATTTGAGGGAGGAGTTTTCTTTCCAAGAAAGCCTTCCCTTTCTACATCCATGAGACTGTGAATAACATTCAGAGATAAGGTCTCTCTGATCTGTGTCAAGTGTGAAATGGACCACTTGTCTTTCAGGATGAGGTTCTCATCCTAAGAATCCACTCCAAGGGCACACACACATTTCTACATCAATAACTGTAGTGGAATGACATGTCCAAGCATACATTAGTTACATAACTTGGGGACAGGAAGTAGAAGTAGCCAAACATAGACTTCCATCATTCCTACCCCTAGAATATCTGTTGAGAACAAGCTAATCTGCTCTAAGTTCCTCCATATTGTACGAAACAGTGAATTCACAAACTGTGCTTGCTTTTATAGATCTTTATCTCTATGAATTCTGATCAAGAGTCTATTTTACTCTCCCCGTCCCCCCTTATCCCCAACCCACCCCACCCCCAAGATCTCAATTTTCTCCCCGGCAATTTTGTCTACTTCCCATAGCCAAGAGGATAACTATATGTTTTTCCTTGGGTTCACCTTCTTATTTAGCTTCTTTAAGTTCACCAGGTATACATTCCGTGACCTTTATTTATGGCTAGAAACCAGTTATGAGTGAGTACATCCCATGTTCATCTTTTTGGGTCTGGGTTACATCGCTCAGGATAGTGTTTTCTATTTCCATCCATTTGCATGCAAAATTCGAGAAGTCATTGTTTTTTACCGCAGCATAGTACTCTAATATGTATATATTCCACACTTTCTTCATCCATTCTTCCATTGATGGGCATCTAGGTTGTTTCCAGGTTCTGGCTATTACAAATAATTCTGCTATGAACATAGTTGAACAAATGCTTTTGTCATATGATAGGGCATCTCTTGGGTATATTCCCAAGAGTGGTATTGCTGGGTCCAGGGGTAGGTTGATCCCGAATTTCCTGAGAAACCAAAACGCTGATTTCCAAAGTGGTTGCACAAGATTGCATTCCCACCAGCAATGGATGAGGGTACCCCTTTCTCCACAGCCTCTCCAGCAAAGGCTATCATTGGGACGGGGAGAGAAAAGTGAGAAGGGGAGGATTGGGGGAACTTGGGGAAACAGGAAGATTGGGATAAAGGAAGGTTGGATAGGGGAGCAAGGAAGCACATATCTTAGTTAAGGGAGCCACCTTAGGGTTGGCAAGAGACTTGAACCTAGAGTGGCTCCCAGGAGCCCAAGGCGATGTCCCCAGTTAGTCCCTTGGGAAGCTGAGGATAGGGAACCTGAAATGACCCTATCCTATAGCCATACTTATGAATATCTTGCATATCACCATAGAAGCTTCATCTGGTGATGGGCGGACACAGAGACAGAGACCCACACTGGAGCACTGGACTGAGCTCCCAAGGTCCCAATGAGGAGCAGATGGAGGGAGAACATGAGCAAGGATGTCAGGACCACGAGGGGTGCACCCACCCACTGAGACAGTGGGGCTGATCTATTGGGAGCTCACCAAGGCCAGCTGGACTGTGACTGAAAAACATGGGATAAAACCGGACTCTCTGATCATGGCGAACAATGAGGACTGATGAGAAGCCAAGGACAATGGCATGGGGTTTTGATCCTATTTCATGTTCTGGCTTGGTGGGAGCCTAGCCAGTTTGGATGTTCACCTTCCTAGACATGGACGGAGGGGGGAGGACCTTGGACTTACCACAGGGCATGGAACCTTGACTGCTCTTTGGATTGGAGAGGGAGGGGGAGAGGAGTGGGGGGCGGGGGAGAAGAGTGGGGGGAGGGGGGAAAAGGTGGGAGGAGGGGGAGGGAAATGGGAGGCTGGGAGGAGGCGGAAACTTTTTTTTCCTTTTCTCAATAAAAAAAAAGAGTCTATTTTACAAGCAGTATTTGACTCCCTTTTGAGGATGGGGTGTGACTATTCACCTGGGTTCATATGCAAATGGAACCATCTGTCCAGTACAAGCCACACAGCACAGACTGATAAATGACATTCCTGAGAGGAAAAAAGATGCCAATCTAAAAATTTATCTAGGGAAATTGATATTGCAGAACCATATGATTATTTTAGATCATATAAGGAAACCAGTCCCAATATATAGATATCAGAGATACAAAACCAAGAAATGAACATAATTTGCTCACCTGAACCCCATAAGGAGAATGACAGTTAAACTGTGATGGAGATGGCCTCTTCTAACCTGTCATCTGATAGGACCCACTGACAGAGAACTCCCAGGGGTTTATTCAGCTCAGGTTGTGCTGTGGCAAGAATCTATTCAGCTCCTGTATGTCCGTCTTCCTGTTTGCTCTTATGACCCATGATCCACCCACCCACCCATTGCTCCTCATTCTGCTCTTCCCCTACCCCCTCTGTAGCTGAACTCAACTCCATAACTCCTCTCTTAAGCCTGTGACATTCATGATCTCTGCCACTTTCTATATGCAGCTGTTCTAGTCCTTACCTTATCAACACAGTCTCTACTTAACGTTTCTATCTACCTACTGCTGAAACCTCTTGAACTCTGCTATGGCCTTGTAACCCTTTGAAGCCATTCTATAACCTACCTACATACAAATATATAAATATTTACTGTGTGGTATGTGATGTATGACATCTGTACATTCCAAAATCTTAGAAACTGTATGGGAGAACTAGTCCATGAAAACTGTACAAGGTCAAAACTCAGGAAAGAAAAACTAAAGTCATAGGAGACAAAGCAAAAAGCTACGAATAGGATGTGAACACTTACTCTAATTTTATTTTTAAAAGACAATTAACACGTACACATAACAGTGTTTTCAGAACCCAGGAAATGTCAGAGGGTAAATTCATGAATGAGCTTTGAAGGACTGTTCCTAGGAATGGCAGTGGAAATAATAGTGAAGAGACTTTCAAGAACTGGTTTGTATATTTTTAATGATTTCCAGCTATAATTTTTGTGGTAAATAAAAACAAGGTTTGTGAGCCAGAAAATGAAGTGTGTATGTTGTTAATGAAAAGGGCAGGAAGGAATCCAGCTGTAATTCCAGCATTCTAGAGTCAGAAGGATCCCAAGTCCTAGATCAGCCTGAGCTACACAATGAAAACCCATCTGAAAAATATACAACAAATAAAAAGGAAAGGGGGAGAAGGAGGGGGAGGAAGAGGAAAAGAGAGATCTGTCCCCCTGGAAATGTCAAAAACTGAATGAGAAACTAGAATTTAAACTTTATGTTTTAAAACCAGGGCATAATTTACAATATGGGAGAGAGTCAGTGAGATCAAAGAGAGTGGGTGGAGGGAGGTCAGAAGGGATGCATCATGGCCAACTGAGACCAAGACAAGAGCCTTGCTCTCCAATAGGGGTTCTCACAGTGTTGTCCCTCTGTCATCAGCGTCAGAAACCAGAGGGCATTTCTAGACCTGTTGTGGGGCACTCACCCTTAATATATTTAGGTAGGTAGGTAGGTAGATAGATAGATAGATAGATAGATAGATAGATAGATAGATAGATAGATAGATAGATAATTTACTAAAGGGTGCAATAGGGGAACAGACTCATGGATACAGAACAAGACAAAAACAGTTGCAGAACCCTTCCATTTAACCTAGGGATCTGGGAACTGACAACACGCTGTTTCACATTGCCTAACAAGGTCTTCACCACCCAAAAGGGCATGTGACCTTTCTCTTCCCTAATCAACTGTCACCACAGACAAGATACCACATGCCAAGGCTGGTAAACTAAGGCTATTGGCAGAATGAGTTCCCACAACAATCTACCACATCCGCACCTCCTGGGTGTGACACAGATACAGATGTCCTACTATTTGTCTAGACAACTCAAAAGGGTTCAGATGAGCTGCTCTCACCTTATAATATTGTGAAGAAGGCACTGGAAAGACAGCAGGCACAGGGTCACTCTGACCTTTCTGTTGACCCTCAGATCAGGAAACGGAGTCCTCATGGGAAGGAAGCAGCATCCCTGTTCTCAAGCAGGAGACACTGGCACTATGAGGAGTCCGCACGCATCTTCTTAAAACCACTCATTCTGGAAGCTTCCATATAACCCATTGGCTTCTTCAGAACTCACCATCGCCAGTGCAAACCAGCGTGTAAGTGACTGGCTGTGTTTCCTATCTCCTTCTTCTTACTCCTGAAATCCATCTTGTGTCAGCTTAACCCTCAGGTCTGGGAAGTCCCTGTGTGTATGACAGCAGAGGCTTCTATTCCTACATCTCATGCATGCTAAACCACTACAGTGCCATGCCCTGGAGGACAAAAGCCACAGTCCTCTTGTTCCAGAAGGAAGAACTGCATGGGAAGATGGTAATAAAGCTTTCCCTGGGTCTGTGGTGACAGAAGAGAGAAAGTGGGTGTGGATGACCACAGAGCAATCAACTCTACTTAGCTTCAGAAAAGCCTGAATGAGGCCTTTTGTTCCGTGAGCTCCAGTGTTCCGACAGCAGGAGAGTAGAGGAGGGGGAAACCCCATCTGCAGCCTGAAGATGTAATCTCTATCATAGAGGAGCAAGTTTCAAGCTTCAAAGTGTGTGCATGTCACCTGAATGCCTGGTGAAATGCAGACTGGAATTGTGGAACCTGCCTAGCTCAACACAGTGGGAGTTTGTGGGGAGTGTTTCTGTATATCATGAGTTATTCCTGCAGACATGGAATATGTGGGGCCCTTTCTCTAAACAAACGCCACAGAGAAAAGTCAAAAGAAAAGAGTGGAGGTGACCCAAGAGAATGCACATTGATGTAATTTGAACACTAGATGATGAAAAGAAAGGAAAAGTAAAGGATGTGTGAAGGGTATTTTTAAAAAGTTACAGGGAAGGCAAATATAGTATATACTCATTCAGAAGTGGATATCAGACATAAAGCAAAGGATAACCAGCCTACACAGTCTGATAGAATCCTCTTCCAGAAACGGAAGCAGATGCAGAGATCCACAGCTAACCACTGGGCCAAGCTCCTGGAGTACAATCAAAGAGAGGGACCAGCGATAATATGAGCAGGAGGGTCAAGACCATGATGGGGAAACCCACAGGATCAACTTGCCTACTAGTGGAAGATCACTGATTTCGGACTGACAACTGGAGATCCTGATGAAGACTGAACTAGGCCCCCCTGAATACAGGTGACAATGGTGACACTTGGGCAGTACCTGGGGCCACTGGCAGTGGGACCAGAATCTAACTGTTTGCATGAACTTACTTTGTGGATCCCATTCTCTATGGAGAGATACCTTGCTTAGCCTGGCGGAAGTGGGGTGTGTGTGTCTTGGTCCTGCCTCAAGGAGGTAATAGACCGACTTAATTTACTTCCCAGGGGAGACCTTATCCTCTCTGAGGAGCAAATAGGGCTGGAGTTGGGGGAAGGAGAAGGAGCAGGAGGAGAGGAGGGAGGGAGAACTGGGATTGGTATGTAAACAAACAATAAATATAGAAAAGAAATAAAATTAAAAAAGAAAAGATTAAAAAGGAATAAATCAACAAAAAAGAGTTACAGGGAGCATATAAACCTATCACCAAAAATAGAGCTAAGTATATGTTTTCATGTGTGTGTGTGTGTGTGTACATACAAGCCTAAGCATGCAAGTGTGTCTATATGTGAGTGTGTGCATGTGTGTGTGCACATGGTACCACTTTGCACATAATGGAGTCAAGAAACCACTTACCAGAATAAGTTCTTTTTTAGATCCTGATGATCAAACTTGGTCATCAAGTTTGATGGTCAGTGCCATTTATACCCTGAACACTCTTGCTGGCCCAAGAGCTAAGAATTATGAAAGTAGAATTTATCAAATAAAATCACAAAACCAAAAATTATAAATGTTCAAAGACTATTACAGAACAATAAAATCAGATAAGACAATAACTAATGGGACTCAAATGAGATTAATTTTTTTTAAATATAATTTTTTTATTGAAAAAAAAAGATTTCCGCCTCCTCCC